>NW_007377586.1:258541-299613 GCF_000475195.1 Diaphorina citri
AATTACCACTGTCATTGGTAAATGTAAGAAATAATTCTATAAAAGTCATTATTTCTCACATTTACCGGTTATTTTTCACAATTACCAGAGGGCCTTGGTAAATGTAGGTAATCCAATCAGGAACGATTGACACGCGTGCTCAGTGTCTTTGTTTATCACGTGGTACTCGTTTTAACAATCTAGGTACAGATGTTTTCATTTTTTTTTTTTTTTTTTTTTACTGAAGTGAAGTAAATTTTATTGTCTTGAATTTTTTCCTTAATTTAGAACTGTAGATCTGTTTATTGGGCATTGGCAATGGAGGAACATTTTAATGTTTTTAGTTTAAAAGTATGTAGGTACTTGATGTGATTGCCACAAAAAATCTAAACGCAGTTTTTCTTACTAAAGATAAGTACCAAAGTTTGATAAAGAATGTGAATGAAAGTAGGTAAGTATAAAATAGTTGGTAAAACACCTTTAGAAAAAGATCTAATGAAAAAGTTTTTTTGACATGAAAGTTGGGGATACGGAAAAACTCATTAGTCCCCTGGATAAAGACGATCAAAGTGTTAGGTTTTATGCACATTTCGAAGAACTGAAATATTATTTTGCAATTCAAAAGGAAGGGGTCCAAATATGGTAATTTTAATGTGATTGCCACAAAAAATCTAAACGCAGTTTTTCTTTCTAAAGGTAAGTACCAAAGTTTGATAAAGAATGTGCATGAAAGTAGGTAAGTCTAAAATAGTTGGTAAAACACCTTTAGAACACGATCTAATGAAAAAGTTTTTTTGACATGAAAGTTGGGGATACGTTGGTAAAACACCTTTAGAACACGATCTAATGAAAATGTTTTTTTGACATGAAATTTGGGGATACCGAAAAACTCATTAGTCCCCTGGATAAAGACGACCAAAGTGTTAGGTTTTATGCACATTTCGAAGAACTGAAATATTATTTTGCAATTCAAAAGGAAGGGGTCCAAATATGGTAATTTTAATCTCAAAAGGGCATTAGAAGTCTTTATTTTCTACATTTACCACTGAGCATTGGCGATTTTAAAGAATTACCGGTAAAAGTAAGAAATTTAGAAAAATTTCTTACATTTGCCAGCATGTTTGGTAATTGTGAAGAATCACCGGTAATTTTTCAAAATTACCAATTTTCTACATTTACCTTAACATATACATATGAATTTTACGGTTAAAAGTTCCTTTCATTTCTACTTGTGGAATTTCAGTTCTTTCAGACTTCTAATTTTGGAACAACATGAATTTGATACAACCTTTACTGTTATAAAGAGTTGTTCAAACTTCAAACGATGTAAAAGAGAATGAAATATTTATTTTCTCAATAACTGAACCCTACCCACAAAACAAAGGATCTGTTTAATTGCTTTTGTCTTCGCGGAGCACCCGCGGAGCACAGTTTGAGAACCACTGCCTTAGGGTAAGGGAATGAAAACGGAAATGTTCCCGATTTTTTCACTCACAAGTGTACATCTGTCGTAAATTTGGACACATCACATACGTGTATGACAGGACACAGCGGACGCAAATATCACCCATTCACCATTCCTACCGAACTGAAATATCACGAGTTGTACCTACGGACCGACTAGGAATTCGGTTTCACTATCACCAAATCTACTCACCAAATATCATCGGACTGATAGGTAGCAACAGAAAACAGTAGGAAGGTACTTGCCTACGGTAAAATAGAATAGAATAGAATAGAATTTGAATTTGAATTTGAATAAGATTTCCTTATTTTTGAGTATTTAGGTACAATTAAAGCATCTCCTAGGATGATTTCAACCTCTGAGGAGATGGTTCTTCTTCCTCTTCATTGGTTACTTATATATAACATAGGTAGGTACTGATTAGGTAGGAACATAGGTAGGAATAGAATAGAATAGAATAAAATAAAATAGAATAGAATAGAATAGAATAGAATAGAATAGAATAGAATAGAATAGAATAGAATAGAATACGAGTATACATACCTTGTTTATCCTGCTCTGATGAGACTAAAAAGTCCATTTATTCCAGCAGTCTAAACAAGGTCTCGTTTATTTTATGGGTTTGATAACATAGTATACCTACCTACGGTACCTACCAACAAAACAAAATATAACAAAAGTATGGCTACTGATTTTTCGGAAGGTAGTGCGTCTGCCTTGTAAGCTCTGGGTGGCAGGTTTGATTCCCCAAGCCCGAACAAAAATCGAACATCGATTGGCATCTACCGAATCAATTACTCAACTTCCTTTCGTCCCCTTCGACCTTCATCAAACATTCATAACTTTCATTGGAATAACATTCACAACTTTCGTCAGGATTCCGTCCTTCCTCTTCAAATCCTGATATCCTTTCTCTCATGAATGCCATAACTCCTTTCTTTCTCAGTTCCTTTTAAGATATTGAATAATTCTGATGTGAATACATAATTTTGATATTGAATCATTTTGATGACTTGATGAGGATCTTTCCTTTCCTCTGAATGACGGAATGACAGAAGGCCGACCATTCACATTGATTTAATAATGTATCTACATAAATAAGTGTTATTTCATGCCTACATAAATCGTAAACTTAATGTAGAATGCATGTATAATGGTAGGTCGGTAGGTATATATTTATAGAGTTACGTTTCTTATAAACATTTTTAAATTGGAGGACCACTTCTACCATTAGATACCTTACAAGCTAACTAGGCTGGCCGAGGAAGCTTTATTTATAGACTGTCAAATTAGAGCATTTAATAGTCCCTTTAATATGAGGATATGACATAACTCATTTTCTTTGTTTTATCATCCTATGAAGAACCACCCTGTATGAAAAATCACGTACACTATTGTCATGGACTACCCAATACTTGGATCACGTAGCATCTGGTTTCGGGACGTGATACGAACTGATATACCGGGTGTCCACTTTATTTTATTAGACCAAACGAAGTAAAAAAGAACTGTAACTGCTAAGGTCTTATCGTCCCGAAATCGAAGAGAGAACGAGGATAGGACAGGAGAGAGCCAGTCGTTCCGAGAACGAACCTTATCCGTTCAGGATAAAATCCGCCCCGGCCGGGAATCTTGCGGCCGGCCTAGCGCTTACAAGGCAGACGCGCTACCTTCCAAGCTAACTACAGGATTAGACTTACTTTATGTTGTTGTTGTTGTTGTTGTTGTTGTTGTTGTTGTTGTTGTTGTAGCGGCTTTAGCTTTCGCCGAATGGTGTTGGCAGAGTAAAGAAAAGACATCTTTTTTGTATCTGCCATACCATACACCGGGGTGATGGTCCCCAGCCATGTTTAATTAGCTCGTCCTGAACCGCAGTCAACCATCGTGAGGACTTGTACTTGGTCTTTAAAAGCAGAGAGAACCCTTTGAGGAACTGCCAGCTAGCTAGGCTGGTTAGGGTTAGCTGTTCTCCTCCCTGTTTATAGTCCCACAGCCATCCCACAGACTTACTTTATCATGGACACTCGTTGCTATGTTGAAAGCCCAGAAGAGGTTAGGTAGTAGAACAGCCGGGGGATCTCATTTCTATCGAGGTAATTTAGGTATTTGGGGGCCACCCTGAATAATCGTGATGATGTATGCGTGTAAGCTATTTCCTGCGTGAGTTAGGACGTCACTTTCATAACGTAAAACCTGCCATGTCACTTGGGTTGAGCGTGGTGAGTAACTGGATGGGTGACCGTCTGGCCATTTCACACAGGTACTTTTTTTTTAAAGATTGTACCTCGGTACTGCTTTCGCATTACTTCAAGGCACATTCTTTTACATCCATGCCTATCCAAGAACGGAAAAGTTTGGTGAGAAAATTTTCGCTTCACATTAGGTACCAACTGCTTACTGATATTGAGGAAAAAATTCCATACCTCGGTTGGGATTGAACCCACGCCTTCCCGATTATCAGGTCACTTGACCACTACACCACCGAGGCAGATTACGTCAATTTACTTCTTGGGTCAGCCTCTCATCAGGTAGACCTGATCAGGTGTCAGGCGTACCTGATAGAGTCAGTTCTACTTGATAGTTTGTGTCCTCATCACATAGACCTGACAGGCGGACCTTTTCAGCCGTACCTGTCAGGTATACCTGATAGTGTGTGTGCTCATCAGGTGTCAGGTAAACCTGATCAGGTGCACCTGTCAGGTCTACCTGATAGTGAGTGGCAATTTGCCACCGGACCTAACACTGACCAGCTTTAGATTTAGTAAACGACACATTCATAGACATGAAATAAGCATTCGGTTGAGCTTACAGGGGATTCGAACCTAGATCCTCCCGGTTGAGAGTCCACTCAGTCAGCTAAGTTTCTCGTCAGGGTAATTAGGAGAGTAATATTGGCACCGGACCTAACACCGGATACCGGATGTAATATAGATGGTATAGAAACACATTCATAGACATGAAATAAGCATTCGGTTACCGAAAGTAAAAGCTAGGACGTGACGCTATGCGCTCCCTGTTGGTCCCACTGTCACACCTGTATGTCAGGTTGACCATACAGGGTGTTGAAAAAAAAATTTACACCCGGTATTTCACAAAAAGCCCACTCCGAGGCTAAGGTGTCGGGGCAAACATTTCTAAAGGTTGGGTGAAGCTCAAGGTAGAACTATCACGTCACGTGAGGTCATGGGGAGTCAGAATGATGTAGTTGAAAGTTCTCCCATAATATTGTAGGTAATTTCGTTCATGATAGCCACACTGTCTTCACGTCACGTGAGCTCACGTGAATTGACAGTAGTGTAGGTGTCCTGATTGAAATTACCTAGAATTATGGGAAAACTTTGAACTACATCGCTCTGTGTGTGTTTCTACCTTTTCAGCTCCCTCTTTTATGCCTTAAGAAAAAAATAAAAATAAATAAAACCCTTTTTATTATAATTTTTATAAGATGGGTTTTCTAAGGTACCCTGTACAAATGATTCAATTTCTCCGCAGTTTTGATTCCTATTCTGATTCCCCATGCTAAGTGCCTACCTTAAATATCTACAGGGTGACCCTAAACAAACTAAGTGAGATCTAAGTTTTAACTCAACGATTTTCCTTTTAAATTGTCTGTCTCTCTGTATGTTTGTACGCAGGAGGAGGCCCGGGTTCGATTCCCAACGGGGCCGAGGTTTTTTTCGGCTCCGTGCTTGGAGTTCGGGGTGCACTCAGCCTCGTGAGGACAACTGAGTAGCTGCTTTAATCGAGTAGCGACCAGTTACTTTCCCATAAAATGTGAGAGACCTTATATTTCAGTGTGTCTGTGTTATGGTTATGGCTTATGGTAAGGCCATTCTAGTATATATACTAGGCAGTTAGTCCACAGTCCAATGACTATTATATGGATCTACTTTACTTCTTTAACGCATTGTCAATAATGAAAAGTATAAAATAAATGTGGATGTACCAAAACCACTATCTTTTGAAAAATTAGCGGATGTGTCGTTTTCACCAATCTTAAAGTTAAGCAAGGTCTTTTGTAATGAAACTGTGTTACTTTCCGATCTAATATAAGAGACCTTGTTTAGACTGCGGGGCTAAAAGCAGCTTTTCAGTCCTATTTGGACGGAATAAACAAGGTATATTCTATGAAAACTCTAAAAAGACTATGGACTATGGTTCACTATTCCAGTGTGTCTGTGTTATGGTTATGGCTTATGGTAAGGCCATTCTATTATATACTAGGCAGTTAGTCCACAGTCCGTTGACTATTATATGGATCTTCTTTCAGTCAAGGATACTCTAGTTCTTCAGCTTGAGTTTTGTTGCTTCCCCTTTGTTTGATTGACAGAGGCTTTGTGTCACCGTTCAACTGCTAAAGGTTTTTAGAGAGAGAGAGGTTTTATCAAAATCATCAAATCATGGTATCTTTGTGGAAAAGCAGAGAGGCTTTTTTTACAACTTTGTGGGTATCACAGAATTACAAGCCTTTCATTTACTCAATCGTCATATTTATCATCGCTCGTTTCTTTGATTTTTAATGCCGCCACTGGTTGCTACTCGATTCAAGTAGCTACTCAATTGTCCTCACGAGGTTCCAAGCACAGAGCCGAAAAAACTTCGGCCCCGCCGGGAATCGAACCAGGACCTCCTGCGTGCAAGCCTAGTGTGATACTCACTCGGCCACGGAGGTGAGGGAGGTCTTACCTATCATTCAGTGACAATCTACCCGCCTATTCACATTGCCTGACTGGGACTGGGAAATGGAAATCACTTCCAGTCTAAAGGTCGCTGGTTCAAAGCCATGACCCTGTGATATTATTTCTTAGTTCTAGATAATTATGACATATGACTACAACTCTCATAGTTACCTACCTGTACCTGTCTGCAACCAATTTCCGAACCAACTTTGAAGGTCCTGAAGAGATTTCAGAAATCTGATTTCGGTCAAAGAAGGTCGAACTTAAAAACAAAGAAGGCTGAAGTTGGAAGCTAACTAACATTATAATTATTATTATTATTATTATTATTATTATTATTATTATTATTATTATTATTATTACCTATTATTATTTAGGTACCTATGTAAAAAAAAAGAAAAATCTCAATTAATTTGAGCAGGTACCTATCTACCTATACAAAAGCACCCAATACCTACCTACATGTAGGTAAACTATACTTTGAACTTTAAAGCACCTACATACTCGCACATATTTCATTATTTAGAGGCACTACTGTATCATTAGAGGACATATTTGATTTTACTAGCTTGTCCCTCAATGGGACACATATTCAAACAGCAATTATCGTAATCCAGACAGCATCTCAGGATGGATATAATCAGTAGTTATTTAGATTCACACATAGACACATAGGTACCCATGTACTTAGGTATTCATGGTTTCAAAGTTCCCAGTTAAACCCATAATTTTCGTCAATAATAAAGAAACCTCAATAAAAACAATATTTGAGAGCCAAACTTCAAGGTTACGGTCATACAGAGAGCGGTAAGCTTCAGTGAAGTTAAGTAACGACGATTCAGTGAACCATTAATATGCCTTGACAGAGATTTGAACCTACGATCTCCAGATTACCAGGACGTACACTGAGAAAAAAAAACTAGGCAGCCCAATCGGGTGACTGGGGTTCCGGCACTCTAATATTGAACTCTATATCGGGAAGCTCGACACTATGATAGAGCATTCCAACAGCCTCAATCAGGGGAAGTAACCCAATAATAGAGTTCTTCCACCCTAAACTTGTGGCATCCTTCACCATTTATTTATTTTTTAGAGAGATCGAGCAATGTGCTACTCACCCAGCCTGTCTCATTCATCAGGAGTAGCTTGCGTTGTACGTTCTTCATACTAAATACTACCAGCTACCTCTTTCTTTACTGAATTACTGGTGCCAATTTCGCTTTCAGTCGACCGTTTGATTGCGCCAAATGAACTTTAAAGTTTCAAAGTTGGAGACAGAATTTATTAGTTAAAATAATTCGTGAAATAGGTAATAAAAATAATAATAATAAACCAACATCTTTCAAAGTTTTAAAGTTGGAGACGGAATTGTTTTTTGAAATAAAATAATTTGTCAAAAAAAAAAAAAAAAAAAAAAAAAAAAAAAAAAAAAAAAACCACCCAGGGAAAACCTAGGTAATACTGAAAAACTAATAAATAGAAACTTCTCAATAATAATAATAATAAGTGCCTATTACTATGCTCAATGCTCATATAGGTACAATACTCATGGTCTCATAATAATGAGTGATATATTCTACTCGGATTTGTGTCAACTCATTGTAAGCTACTCTAATTCCCATCAGTCCATCATGTCATGTTGCCCCATTTTGATAAAAATGAGACAATTAGACTCAAAGTTTGATGTCGGTTCTCATACAGTGTTGCCAGCAGCTTGAAGAGGACAATCAAAGTAGGTAGGAACTGTAAATATAAACTTCATAATATATTTGGTTTTGTTTACATTTTTTTTTAAAGAGGTTTGACAGAGGGAACTGTAACTGCTATGGTCTTATCGTCCCAAAATCGAAGAGAGAAGGAAGACAGGATAGGAGAAAACCAGCCGTTCCGAGAACGAACATTATACCATAAGGATAAAATCCGCCCTGGGCGGGAATCGAACCCGCGGCCTAGCGCTTACAAGGCAGACGCACTACCAAGCTAACTAGGCTGGCAATTACATTTTTAACTTTCCACTCTTTACAATGTGTTTGTACAATTTTATTACCTACCTAGGTACCTAATCTCCTAAATCTGTACAGTAAATGGCATACAATTTCCTTTGAAAAATACGAAATCCTATTTGTGAAAAAGTCAATCCCACTCAAATGTTGAATGATGTTAGAAAATGCTGGCATCATTGATGGAGATTAAAAAAATGAGGCTACACTGTCATCACGTCACGTGAGCTCATGGGGAGTCGGAAAGATGTAGTTCAAAGTTTTCCCATAATATTGTAGGTAATTTCGTTCAGGACAGACACATTACTATCACGTCACGTTATTTCACGTGACGTGATAGTAGTGTGTTTCTGTCTTAACATGTGATGTGAAGACTGAAGAGCCTCTACAATCCCAGCCTGGTCTGGAATTACCTCGAATTAGCGTAATTACACCTGTCACTCGGATCATCCTAACTATGGGATGAGAAGGTATAGTCATGAAATCGGATGAAAAAGAAAGTACCAAGTTCACATTAGTGACCAAGTTCTCAATGTAATTCAGCGATTCTCAACCGGGGGTACGCGAAAGACCCTCAGGACTTCTCAGGAGGTACGCAAAGTACGCGAGAGACCCTCAGGACTTCTCAGGAGGTACGCAAAGTACGCGAGAGACCCTAAAAAAAGAGGAAAAATAATATTTTTTTTTTTTTTGTGATTCTTTTGCAAGAAAAAAAAGGTGAATTGGAAATTTTAAAATCTTGTTCAACTTTATTGTAAATTAAACCCAAGTTTTTGTAGTTTTGTAAATGCTACAAATAAGAAACAAAAGCTTTCCTTATACATATCCCATGAGTTATTTCTATTCAGATCATGTTGATAGATATAGATAATTGCTTTAATGTTTTAACCTAACGCAAAATTTAAAACAACGTTTAAAAGATACCTAATCCTTTGAAATGTTTCATAAAATAAAATAATTCAAGTTTAAATCATAAAGGTAGGTATCTTAAATTTGGATTTGTTTTGAATGAAAATAAATAGATAAAATAAAAGATCATCATACCTATTTGTGAGTCATTTGGTCATTTCACACTTTTTTGGCGAATTTTTCGGATTGTCAGTTGTTTCACATTTTTTTGACGATTTTTTAGACCTATTCCTTGGATCTCACCAAAGATCGGCAAGTGATATCAAAATGTTGATATCAAGCTCGTGATTTTGATTGATACAATCAAACTTGGATTTTTCGAGAGAGGATGACATTTTTCGCATTCCACTGTTGAATTCTACAAGAAAGGTGAGTGAATTTTGTATTTTCTCTCTCTCTCTCTGTCTCTCTCTCTCTCTCTCTCTCTCTCTCTCTCTCTCTCTCTCTCTCATAACATTCATTTTACCTTTCCTTTTCTCTCATACTTACGGTACATGTCCCCATCCGTGGCACAAGCTCCGACTTTTACGGATGGGTATACCATTTGTTGACTATTTATTTGATTGAGAGAATGGAGCAGTTGCAAATGGTTAAAAATTATAAATAAATGGTCGATTCCTATGTAAAAAGTCGGGAAAAATCCAAATCTGAGGTCAAAACTCCGGAAAAATATAACTGTAAAAGGTCGAAAATTCAATTTTTATTTTCGGTTCTGTGTGACGTCAGACTTTACGCAGTTGTTTTTTTTCCGTTAGGTAGCGCCACTATGCAAGCGCGCTAGCGGAGGAGCAGAAAGAACTGCGCAGAAACGTATACGCACAAACACATTAATGCGTGGCTTGCGAGGGAGCTTCGCTCGGGACATTTGATGTGGCGTGATCGCCTACGGGAGCGTATGCCGTGACGTCAAAGTTCACGATTTACCGCCATTTTTTTAATCGATTTATCTCGGTATCTAGAAGTCGTAGAAGAAAAAGAAAAATTCCGTTGGTCCTCATTTTTCCTTCTCTATGACTCAATGTCGCGCTTCTACGCTTCCGACGACGCGACGCGCGACGGGTCGAATGATGGCCTTTGAAATTTAATTTTCAAATCCAAAAGGTCCCCCATTTTTGACAGGAAGTATCAAAGATCTTCCATGTTCAACTGGAAAACTTACAAAACAAGTTTGTCTTTACAACACTACTTGAAACTCTTGAAAAGTGAACCCATGAACCACATAGTCAGGAAAATAAGCATCTTGTGTCTACTCCAGTCAGTATGGTACTCAGCGCGTGACGTGAGCTGCTGGTAAATTGGTTCACATATCTTCAAGCTGTGGATTTCGGTTTGTTTATATGGCACATACTCTCCGCCTTTCACTGAGTCTCTTACCACTCGCGGGTCCTTTCATTCATTGAATAAATTACAAATTATTTACTATGTAAATTTTTTTGTTTCGTTCAGAATAAGCGTGCGCGCAAATAGGTTCATTGTTGATGGCGCATTACGTAAGAAAAAAGCTCGGGACACGGGGTTCGATTTATCTGCAGACTTGGTTTTCAACGTGGTCTCACAATAACCTTGTCTTTCGGCAAATCGTACGCGTACGATAAGTTTCATGAAGTCTGCTCAAAATTACCGTGCACACGTACGGTAACACAAGCTTGTCTCTTGGAAGTCTGTCGAAAGGCAAGTTTGTGAGTTGGAAGATAAGTCTGCCAGCTTGTGGACCGGGCCTAAAACGTGAAGTTTAACCCAGTCTCCGTGTGTTATTCCATAGTTGTCTGTGAGACCGCGGTCCTGTATCATGGTCTCGTCTCATCGAGAGTGGGTTTTCTTTGGAAAGCAAAAGCAACGACTTCTTTTCCCGGTCAAAAACGTTCCTTGAGCAAGTCAGGAGATATATTGACCAAAGTTCTATCTCGGAACGGCTGCCTTTCTCCTACCCTGTCCTCCTTCTCTCCGATTTCGGGACGATAAGACCTCATCAGTAGAGTTCCCTCTATCTGATAGAGGGGCGCCAGCTGAAAAAGGTTGGGAACCCCTGCTCTATCAAATGATCTTTCTTTTTTCAATACTAATCTCTGATTTCAGTACTAATTAACTAACAATCTTTCCAATTATCTATTATTATCTTAATATTTCTTTAGATGACTTTCAAACACAGAAATTCGTCCTCTTGTCTCCAAATTATAAAACCAACGCTTGGTCTTCAAAAAGTGAAGGCCGATCATTGAGCAATATCATCATAATCATTCATTCTCTTTTTATTTTTCATACAAATATTTCCAAGTCTTGTTTCAATCACTTGGAATGTAAGTATTGTCATTGAAGTGGAAGACCACACTTCATTACGGAAAGAAAATATGCGATGAAGAAACATGAAACACGATTGGAATGAGTTCCAAGAGTTTTTCAATGCGTGTAGTGGTCAAGGTGCTCGCCTGGTAAACAGAAGGGCGTGGGTTCAATCCCAGCCGAGGTATGGAATTTTATCCTCAATATAATTTGAGAATTTGACCACAATAATAGTAGTAGCCTACTGCTGGAGTAAAGGGACTTTACAGTCCTATGCGAGCAGTATAAATAAGCACTATTATTAAGCACTAAGCACTATTATTTTGATTTTCTTTATCCTCTAATGCCCGCCACTCACGTTCAGTCTGAGTGTAACAGGGTCTCTCCGACGGTCTGACAGCTTTTTCCGCCACACAAGTTCCTTGATTTTCTCTATCCTCTAATGCCCGCCACTCACGTTCAGTCTGAGTGTAACAGGGTCTCTCCGACGGTCTGACAGCTTTTTCCGCCACACAAGTTCCTACTGTATGACAGACCCAGGACCCAGATCTGTGAGACCGCGGTCCTGTATCATGGCCTCGTCTCATCGAGTGTGGGTTTTCTTTGGAAAGCAAAAGCAACGACTTCTTTTCCCGGTCAAAAACGTTCCTTGAGCAAGTCAGGAGATATATTGACCAAAGTTCTAAGTTCTATCTCGGAACGACTGGCTTTCTCCTACCCTGTCCTCCTCTCCGATTTCGGGACGATAATACCTCATCAGTAGAGTTCCCTCTATCAAATGATCTTTCTTTTTTCAATACTAATATCTGATTTCAGTACTAATTAACTAACAATCTTTCCAATTATCTATTATTATCTTAATATTTCTTTAGGTGACTTTCAACCACAGAAATTCGTCCTCTTGTCTCCAAATTATAAAACCAACGCTTGATCTTCAAAAAGTGAAGGCCGATCATTGAGCAATATCATCATAATCATTCTCTTTTTATTTTTCATACAAATATTTCCAAGTCCTGTTTCAATCACTTGGAATGTAAGTATTGTCATTGAAATGGAAGACCACACTTCATTACGGAAAGAAAATATGCGATGAAGAAACATGAAACACGATTGGAATGAGTTCCAAGAGTTTTTCAATGCATCACCAATGTCTTATTAATTGGCTAAATGTGTAACAAATAATCTGCAAATGCTAATTAAGAAGATAAATACAATATTAGATTTTAAATGGCGATTGATATGCGTAAAGTTTATCTACACGTAATTGAATCTTGGTAATATATCAACATTGAATAACCCGATGATATACAAAAGATACAAGGTGATTAGGCTAATCAAAACGCATCAGTAATATCGCGGTGTACTCATATCATTGTGTACTGAAATAGAATGATCGTATGGTAAAGAGAGCCAACTTGATTGTCGACCTTGCCGCGATGACAAAGAAGAAAGAAGACGTCACATACAATGGGTGGACTAGTGGTAGTGCTGTCACAATTTAATCTTGTTATAATTGTCATGATATGTTAAAATTTAATAATAAAGCTCATCTTCTCTTTCATCTCCTATTTCTGCTTCTTCTTTGTTATTGTGTTCTTCTTCTGCAATTTATTCTTCGTCCTCTCCTTCTTCTGCTCTTTTTACTTCTGCTATTTATTCTTCTGCTGCTACTTCTCCTTTTTCTTCTGCTACTTTTTACTTTCCTTATCCTATAGGAAGGAAAGTAATGTAATTGGGTCAAATTTTCGATGGTCAGATTTTAGTGCCAAAACACGTTTTGCTTTCTGCTGCTTTTTCTTCATCATCTTCTCCTTCATCTCCTATTTCTGCTTCTTCTTTGTTATTGTGTTCTTCTTCTGCAATTTATTCTTCGTCCTGTTCTTCTTCTTTTGCTCTTTTTACTTCTGCTATTTCTTCTTCTGCTACTACTTCTCCTTTTTACTTTCCTTATCCTATAGAAGGAAAGTAATGTAATGGGGTCAAATTTTCGATGGTCAGATTGTGTGTCTGTGTGTCTGTCTGTAAACAAAATATCTCAAGAACGGTAAGAGCTAGAGACTTGAAATTTGGTATGTATCTGTCAAATGTGCTGTAAACAAAATATCTCAAAAACGGTAAGAGCTAGAGACTTGAAATTTGGTATGTATCTTTCAGTGACATGTGACAAGGATGCGACACGAAACTTTTGGTTAAGACCGGTGCAACGCTTGGCGGTTTTCGGTGTAATTTAACAATATCTCGGGAACGATATAAGCTAAAGACTTGAAATTTGGTATGTAGTTCACAAATGTGACAAGGATGCAACACAAAACGTTTGGTCAAAATAGGTGCTGCGGTTGGGGGTATTTTGATTGCTTTTTGGCGGCTTTCGACCGCTTTTTGGCGGTTTTCAGCTATATCGACTAAACGGTTAGAGATATTGTAAATGTTACAACAGAACACCCAAATAAGCCAAATTTGGTATGTAGTTCACAAATGTGACAAGGATGCAACACAAAACGTTTGGTCAAAATAGCTGCTGCGGTTGGGGGTATTTTGATTGCTTTTTGGCGGCTTTCGACCGATTTTTGGCGGTTTTCAGCTATATCGACTAAACGGTTAGAGATATTGTAAATGTTACAACAGAACACCCAAATAAGCACCATTCAATAGGCTGTCAGCAGTGGCGTAGCGTGGTCTAAAGTCAAGTGTAAGGCGTGTAGGGCACTAATTTCCATCACCATGCACATTACTACCTAAAAAAAAAAATCACCCAGTTTTAAATTTCAGATCCAACTTGAAATTGACATTCTAAAGGCTATCTGCTATCTGGATTATCCGCCGCTATATCACCCAGTTTTAAATTTCAGATCCAACTTGAAATTGACATTCTAAAGGCTATCTGGATTATCCGCCGCTATACGCTTCCTTTCACTCCGAATCCTATGCTAATGAGACTAAGATGGTTCCGAACATCCACACAGATCACCCAGTTTTAAATTTCAGATCCAACTTGAAATTGACATTCTAAAGGCTATCTGCTATCTGGATTATCCGCCGCTATACGCTTCCTTTCACTCCGAATCCTATGCTAATGAGACTAAGATGGTTCCGAACATCCACACAGACGTAAGCTCAAGGTTGAGTAAGGCGAATAAATAATACCTCTATAATCATCCGAGTAAAATCCTATAACTGAACTTCGTATTTCCTATTTCGTTCAGGGTCTACACTCTACAATGTGTTTGTACTCAAGGTTGAGTAAGGCGAATAAATAATATACCTCTATAATCATCCGAGTAAAATCCTATGACTGAACTTCGTATTTCCTATTTCGTTCAGGGTCTACACTCTACAATGTGTTTGTTTTGTAGACTCAAGTGTGAGAGCTGTGAGACTGGTCTGTCAACACATAAAGTATGAGAATATAGAACCTATTAAGTGATAAGTGGATAACACCATTTGAACGGACAGGAACGTCTTGACAGCTAAAAACAAGTCTTGCCGAAGACATGATAAGATCAAATGATGGTCACCAGTGTCTTATTAATTGGCTAAATGTGTAACAAATGAGCTGCAAATGCTAATTAAGAACATACATACAATATTAGATTTTAAATGGCGATTGATATGCGTAAAGTTTATCTAGACGTAATTGAATCTTGGTAATACATCAACATTGAATGTTTTATTAATTGGCTAAATGTGTAACAAATGAGCTGCAGATGCTAATTAAGAAGATACATACAATATTAGATTTTAAATGGCGATTGATATGCGTAAAGTTTATCTAGACGTAATTGAATCTTGGTAATACATCAACATTGAATAACCCGATGATATACAAAAGATACAAGGCGATTAGGCTAATCAAAACGCATCAGTAATATCGCGGTGTACTCATATCATTGTGTAGGTACTGAAATAGAATGATCGTATGGTAAAGAGAGCCAACTTGATTGTCGACCTTGCCGCGATGACAAAGAAGAAAGAAGACGTCACATAATATCTTTGGATGGCATATCACAACACGAACACGAACCAATGGGACATGTATGTATAGCTGAGGTCTTGACACGCGGCAATAAACTATTAGATAACATGTTGAAAGCGACCTAGAGTATCATCACTGAGCGGATACCAAATATACAGCACTTTGGTTTATCTATTGAAATTTATCCTCACCAAGTATCTATTTACCCAAGTTAACAATAGAATAATCTTGTCTAATGTACGATTGGTTGACCAAGTTCGTGCAATAGAACACGACTTTGGGAGCGTTCAGTGTATATTTCTGTGCTTTTTATCAGTTCTTGGATAAGATATTTCAGTTCTCCATTACTCAGGAGAGTGTGAAATGTAGAGCTCCCAGATACATCACCAGATAAAGGAATTTAGAATGGTTCGTACATTTTATTTGGCTTGGCTTAACATTTTTATGCTTTGGTTTTAATAAACAGAATGGACTTTGGACAGTTTAATGTTAGATTTTGCACAACTATTACTACCAAGCTCGGATCCTGAGGGGACAAAAGATAAAATGTGTGAAATTTACTATGAACCGTCAATGTTTGTGCTTTATCTTCAAATAATGAATGGTTCGGAATATTAATAAACAATAGATTTGGAGATTTGGACATCCAAAGGGTTTTAAACCCGCAATCCTTCCAACACAGTGAGACACTTAAGGTAGAAACACACTACCATCACGTCACGTGAGCTCATGGGGAGGCAGAAAGTTGTGGTTCAAAGTCCTCCCATTATACGGTTGGTCCAGTGGTAACGCGCTTGCTTGCCATGCAGAAGGTCCCGGGTTCGAATCCCACCATCGACAAAAATTTGTACTCGTTTTTCGACTGCAAATATTTCAACGGGTTACTTTCTGGTGTTCTCGTGTTGACCCAGCACCTAAATGGGAAGTATTGTGTCTCTTCTCGCCCATCTGATGAGAGGCATACTACGGGATGGGCATGCTACGACACAGACCACAAGCGTCCAATGTAGCAGTTGTTTCATCGCTACGAAAAAAAAACGGGGGGGAAACACTCATCTTTAAAAAAAAAAAAAAAAAAAAAAAAAATTCCACATGGCAGAACCAAAGAGATTTCGCTTTGGACGTCCACACTTGCTGCCACAGGCGCACAGGCCACTTACCTATGTATTTTCAATTGGTTATCGAAAAGAGGGCCTCTTTTACGTTCATCAATATACGTATACATAATTCTGGGGTTTTTAAGAGGAGCTCTCTGAAATTTACTTTCTTTACAGTTACAGTAATAAGTAGGTAGTAAACGAATGGATTCTCTTTTTTGTTTGTTACAGATCGTCACCTCACGGATGATATGAAGAATTGTTGGACAATTTGATAGATTTTTTCCATAAGACCGCAAAATTTTTCCCCCTAAAAAATTACTTAATATTTGGCTGTGATCAAAATTTTTATTAGTATTTTTTGTAAGTTAGATATGTGTTTGAACTTGACCCAAATTGTTAAGTTCTTTGCCATTTTTTTTATTCTTTGTATAAATGTAGGATTTATTTGTTAGGTTTAGAGATAAGGTTGAACTCAAATGGGTTACGAACAGTTTGACAGAAGCAGATGGTCTGTTATAGTAAAGTTCATAAACTTGACTTGTGTAACCTGTGAACTTCTAGGTACCTACCTAATTATCTTGCACTTGACCCGACTTGGGTCGAAGCGTCACACACGATTCCCTGTTTGTGCAGTATAGATAGCTATAGGTAACTAATTGCACTACCAAGCGAAAACTCCCTAGTTTTAAGATTTTTTAATAATAATAATAATAATAATAGACTCTTGAGTGGAAGGTAACCACTAGGCGAGGTTAACGCCGGAGGCGTTTTCTACCACCTAACCCTTAGAGCTCCATTATTATGTGGTCAAAATCTCAAATAAATGAGCATAAAATTCCATGCCTCGGCTGGGATCGAACCCACGCCCTCCTGTTTACCAGGCGAGCGTCTTGACCACTAGGCTTTCAATCCCCGAGAAGTTTCGATTCTGTAATAGTTTTGTATGGAAGAAGGAACGAACACCAGTCGGTCTGCTTGGGTCTAATTCTGGGGAAGGCTGAGAGCGCGTAGGGACGGATAGCTCCTGGAACCACAGAAGAGATAGCGATAGCAACGATGGGATGAGTTGTGGCCTAAGACGTCCTATCTTTGCCTTGTGATCTAGGCTTCGGTCTGTTATCTTCGTTTCTGATGGGTCCTACTACAATACGTTTAATAAAGTGCATCTCATGGCTTCAAAACATAATGAACTTGCCTGGTGTTTCCTTTGAACAAGTTAACATCAGAATGAAGTTGATAAAGAGACGTTTTTCGTTCTGTAAATACTTAATAATTTAATATCAAACTGTTGTGATCCAAATTTCAAAGAAGTTGCAACAACGTAATGGTTAGCGGTGTAGATCCCACCTACATATGCAGGTATGTGATGGAAAAAATCGGCCCGAATTCCCGAAATCTCACCTACTTTCCCATATCATATTAGATATCAACGCTCGGGTTCCTCGGTATACCATGACATAAAGATAAAGCAAAAAAAGTGTCAAATTCTGAGAATTCAATGCACTTTTATCCCACAGAGACTAGCAAGAAGTTGAACTGACAAAATGCGTCCATCTGACCCCATTCCTTCCGATGGCCTCTAAAATGTGACTCGGTTTGAATCTGGATCTAATTTACAAAAGGACCTCACAGGCTATACACTATACAGCTTACTTATGCATCGTACAGCAAAGTGAACGGCGTGGAATTCGGTTGTAAAAGTTTTGAAATAAATCATTATCACCGGGAATTCATTAAACAAATAGCAATCATAATGAAAAGTTATTAATGATCTCTTCGCTACTGTTGCATCACTTGTGAGACCGGGTGTGACGTGGTGTACCTTTGAACTGAATTCACTACGGTTTGGTAGCAGTTGTGAGTTATTCTATTTAGTCCGATCTTGACCTATAGTCTCGTTATTTCCGTGTGATTCCGGACTTGAGGTATTCTACAGACTCTGGTATTAGAACACCTGATGTGTCCCTTCAACAAGTTCACCATCACCATCTTCAGAATAGAATAGTCAATACAATAGTGAAATATAGGAGTTGTTCTGCAATATACATGGATTTTTATTCTGAAAGCATAATTATTTCAATTTTGTACTTCTGTAGGTTTCTTCTTCTTTCTCCAGAAATCCAGAATAATGCTTCTTTCTCCTCAGTTGTGGTTATTGGTTAAGTGAAAGAACTCCTTCAGAAGATCCAATCCTGCCCCTTTGAAATAACAAAAATAGTAATAACTGCACCTACTTATTGGTACTTTCCAAGATTCCAAGTACCAGCTACTAAATCTGTAATACCTATGTAAATTATGATCTTGGCATAACAGCAACACAACTTATTTGGGTGAGTACTTTAGTGCCATGTTGTGGTTTGTGCTGTTTACTCTCCACTGCTATGATTTTGAATGGTGTTTATGGTAGGTGTGAGTACTTTCTTTTACATATTATGTATCTTAAGAGAAGTTTCTAGTCCTCTTCTAGTTCGATCTTTATTTACCTTTATGGACCATGTTTTCATCTCTGGATTTACGCCAACGATGCAGGATTTACGCCAATGATGCATTTGTAGGTAATGTAGGTATATGTTTTATTTAATTTGGGATCCTCTTTTTTTTACTTTTAGTATTATGTCCATAAATGTTATTTTGTTCGAGTCCATCATTTTAGGTCTTGTATGTGCCGCTATCATTTCCCGCATACAAAATTGCTTTGGCCCTTCCATCCAAGTTTATTGTCCATTCATTTCTGTGATTTCTGGAATCTCAATATGATTTCAATATCGCTAGCCGAAGTTAATTCATCTCTCAATACTATCTGTGGAGGCGTAGACACTTTCAATGGTCTGTTCTGTTGTTCACTTTCTATTTCTCTTCTTTCTATCCTTTCTCACATTCTTCTCAATTCCTATTGGTCTTGTACTGGCCGCAGTATTTCAACAAGCAACGGAATGGAACACTGTGGTCATTTCCACTTACAAGTAGTTTAGTAGGCAATGGATTCAAAATATTCCAATAACATCTTTATTTTCATTTACTACATGACTTCTTCCTCACATGGCTATTTGGGCTATTCGTTTCAAATGTTGGCAATCACAAGTAGGCAATGGATTCAAATACTATTTGTAACTTCAATTACCGTAGATATCACTTCTTCGTGTGCCTCTTCGTTTCGAATATTTTTATTGGCGACTATTTGTGCTATGATGACTTTACTGACGGCTCCCAACAGTTCAGTGGTTGTTCTTGAGAACCATGTCCTCAGGTTCTTCATCTTCAGCCTTCTCTCACTTCTCACTATCACGTTCACCACTCATTTGCTCGCGTGGATATTTTATCAAACATTATTCCAATAATTATTTCATCACTTTCTTTATTATACTCTTATCCCATTTATTATTTAATTAATTTCATTATTAATTGCATTCTAATTATTATTTCATTACTTTCTTCAACACAACTCAATTGGCTTCATTGTTCGAATGTTGCGAACATCTTCATTGCCTCTAGACGTAGCGCGTTACGCATTCGGAAGTGAATCTGTTTTACAATTACAATACTAATTACTCCATTTAAACTACTTTGGTTTGTTAATAGGATTTGAATTCCCTGCTGCTCTCATGTCCTGGGCTCCTGGGAGTGCGTTCTTGTGACTTTGATTTGGCGCATCAGGTGTTTGCTTTTCTCTCTCTCTCTCTCTCTCTCTCTCTCCTTCTCTCTCTCTTTCTCTCTTTCTTTTATTTGCCTCAACTTCCTGCTAAATAAATATAGGAACTTGTTATTGCACTCTTTAATTAGTGGTATCTCAGTTACCTTTACACTTCTTCTAACTTATCATATTATCAATGTTATCGGGTATTTCTTTATTTATGTATTTTTTTCTTTCTTTCTTTTAAAACTTAATGTCATTTCAAATAACTATCTCAACATTAAGTGCAAACCAACCTCAGTGTAGTAGTTTAGTTACTGAGATTTGAGAATGACATTTTTTGTGATTATCTTTCATGCTCAACATAATTAAAATTTGCTTCCTTTTCTCTCCTTTTTTTCACCAAGTGCATACTGAATATGTCTAACTTGCATGGAAAACACACATGGTAATTTATTCGGAAGAAAATAAATAATATTTTCATTAAAAAAAAAATCAAGTTGTTGTGAGAATTTAAGAAAGGGTTCTTAAGTCCAGAGTACCAAAGTTTATCAAATCAATACAAGATTGAGAAGGAAAAATTCAATTAATTTTATTATAATTTATAATCTATGGTGAGAATTGGCAAGTGGTCTCAATGGGACATGTACGTATAGCTGAGGTCTTGACACGCGGCAATAAACTATTAGATAACATGTTGAAAGTGACCTAGAGTATCATCACTGAGCGGATACCAAACAGTGGCGTAGCGTGGTCTAAAGTCAAGTGTAAGGCGTGTAGGGCACTAATTTCCATCACCATGCACATTACTACCTAAGTCATGCACATGCTTCTTCATAAATATTTAAAGTCAATATTTAAGGGTATTTGAGTAAATTTAGAGTGTATGGCCTTTATCCTAGTGCATAATATTCTAAGTTTATAAGTTGCACTCATTTGTTCTAGTGACATCAAGGTCGACTACTTATAATGGTGACCTCTGAAAGGACCATATTGTCTGAGGCTGTGTTTATCTCTTTATATTGCACTTGATCTTTTGGTGTTCTTTGACTATTAGTTCAGTGAACTGTAGAACTTGCTTCAAAATCCTTTATGTGCCGGACAATTACAATTGCAAAATATACGAATGCTATACGCTAAACAAATAATGTACCGGACACATTTGCCAAATCTTGTCTTCACATTTGGTTGCAGGATTCTCCATTTGTGATGTACTTAATCCTGGTTAAACTTTCCTCTTCTCTTTATGTGCCGGACACATTTGCCAAATCTTGTCTTCACATTTGGTTGCAGGATTCTCCATTTGTGATGTACTTAATCCTGGTTAAACTTTCCTCTTATCCTTTACGTCTACAATTCTACACTATACTGGTTTATTGGTAGTTCGTAGTATTCGCAGATCTTGCCCCTGGACAAACACTAGGATAGAGACTCGCTATAAACCTCACAATTTGTGCCTAGTTTGTCAGTATTGATTTATTCGCTTGGTTAGGTTCCATACATGGTTTTCGGTGTCACCCCTTCTTAAAAGTTTTATATGGTCCAAATGAAGGTCCATGCCAAATTTGGTGCTTTCCTGACGAAATGCAGCTTTTTTGACGTTGGGCCACCCACTAATAGGCATACTTTTGGGCCATGAGAAGAATTTCACTAGACTCCAAGAAAACCATCAAGAGAAAAATAATGACTCGCAATGAGAAATGAAGACTTCTCTGTACTCCTCTTGGAATGAAGACGCCTCTTAGTAGATGACAGTGAAAGAAAAGATTTAGTCCAATTTGCGAAAGAGATCAGAGATCTTTTTACTAAAGAACGAACTGTCAAATGTAGCTCCGGACAGAAAGAAATTACAAGTAACAAAATTAAATCCACTATTGGTTATTGGTTCATAATCAACTACAACTTAGCAAGTTCAACGACCAATAATGACCTAAGTTATACATTCTGTATAAAATTAAAATAAATAAATACCTACACAAATGAAACCAATAGTGAAATAGAAACAGATGCTTTAAAGATAAAGGCAAATCACATTATTAAAACCGTATCGACCCCGTTAATCCTATTAAATATTAATTCCAATTGAATTAAATCAAGCAAGACGATTTAAAAACAAGTATGGAACCCTTGAAATTCAAGTTTGCCAAATGAAGAAGTGCAAGAAGATCCACTCAGTATAGTGGATTAGTGGAAGTTGATCAGATTCTTATCATCTGGACCAATCACGAGAACTTCTGCTAATTCTTCTTTTGATTCTTCTTCTTCTTTCTGCTGCTTGTGATATTATAGTGTCGAGCTTCCCGATATAGAGTTCAATATTAGAGTGCCGGAACCCAGTCACCTTATTAGGCTGCCGGCACCCTACTTTTTTCTCAGTGTAGCATTTTTTTTATTTTTACTGTTCGGCGGATATTAGTCTTCAATACCTGTTGCTTTCAATAGCTGTTACTTAAATACCTGTTAGCCAGTTACTTTCAATACCTGTCTATCTGTTTTAGTCTCATGGTCAGCTTATTAAAATATTAGATTGGAACCAATTCGTACTTCCACTTTTTATACTCTCGCCTGTTTAGAAATGGAAAGTGAAGTCTCCAACTCAGAAGATATGCTTAGCTAAGAGTCTGTTCACACTTGTCGTGCGTTTCCCTCCCGCTGCTTAATTTCGGGGCCTAGTGGGCATCACACTAGGCTTGCACCCGGGTTCGATTTCCAACTAGGTCGGCGTTTTTCGTCAGCCTCTCACTCAGCCCTAACTAGGGTGATTGTTTTTGGACTGACATTTGGTTTTGACTCCAAAACTTTTACGAGTGGATGCCCTTCGCACGCCACCTTTACTATTTCTTTAACAAAGGAAATTTCAGGCTGGTATTTTCCCTGTTTAAAGTATTAAAGTCCCTTAGCCAGACTAAGCTGGTCTACTCCTTGTTCAAAGTACCCGAGCCAGACCTGTAGTAGTATCTTAATAAACAGATACCATAAAAAAATTTAAATGGCCACCTGTCTGTGAGAAATCGCAAGTGATAGTAAAAATTCCGTGGAGATGGTAGTAAAAAATATTATCTGTTTATTGTCAGAGATCTGACCTAATGCCGACCTTGAGATAAAAAAAAAAAAAAACTCGATTTCATATGAGGCACTAAGAGGCAGAGTGGACTAAGTGAAAAAAACCCGTTTTGAGAAAAATGGAGTCAAAGTTCAAGAGTTGCTGGGAAACCTATGTTTACCCTACAATAACGAATTTTGATTTTTTTAAAAGAAAAGAGATGTATTTTTTTTTTAAACAAACTTTTTTGCATTTATTGTTGTAGTTTTTTAGAAATAAACAGTCAAAAATCGTAAACCACTCTGCTTTTTGAGAGACTTAAGATGGTCCGCCAGAATGTACCTACCTATATTATCTATTCATGATCTTTTTTATGCTTTATTTATTTTTACAACTTTTTACTTTCTTTTAAATTATAACATTTTCTACAGGGTGATTTCAACCTCAGTGATGTAAATGTCAAGCGGGGAGCGGGGGACGTGATCTTGGGATCGAAATCGTGGTTCGCGTCAAGTCATAAGGTGTAATGTGTTTATGCCCATGCGTTTCTGCGCATCTGACGTCACAATTCTTTGAACTTTTTCATTAGGACGGCAAATAAAAATAGAATTTTCTAGTTGAAAATTAAATATGTTCTGAGGATGCCGCCAGGAGATGGTAAAACATGTAAACTCATCTGTCAACATCTGTTTTAACTGTAGGCAGGTATTTCACAATACATACTTTTATTAATAAATAAGTTTCATCTATTTGTCAAGTGAAAACATAGTCCTATCATTTCACTTATGATTTTTATTATCATGTTACTTGACGTCGTATCTCGTTTCCAGAAGATTTTCCAGTTGGTTAATAAATATCGAAACAGCATCCTCCGTGGCTGAGTGGGTATCACACTCGGCTTGCACGCAGGAGGTCCGGGTTCAATTCCCGGCGGGGCCAAGCTTTTTTTCGGCTCTGTGCTTTGAATTGGGGGTGCACTCAGCCTCGTGAGGACAATTGAGGAGCTACTTTAATCGAGTAGCGACCAGTGGCAGCATTACCTGAGTGAAAAGAAAAATTATAGGTAGATATGTCAGAAATAGTAAAGGAGGCTCTTAGTTTGTAATTTGTAATTTGTAATAATGGCTTTTTATTTTTAACATTGTAGTTTTATAATAGTTGTACAAGTAGGTAAAATAATATCTAAGTAAAAAAGGTACTGAAGTCCCCCAGCCAGAATAACCTGGTCTCTACCTGGTCTTTAATGTTAATCCATGACAATGATCACAATATCTATAGGTAGGTATAATATAGGGATATAAATTCCTACATATCTGTATAATGAAAATAAATTCTCTCTAAGATACACACCAATTACCTTCTTGTGAACACAGAACATTGAATATTAAATAGACCCCATTAGTAGAGCAATAAGAAGTACTTAGATTACTTAGAACGAGTATAAATTGATAATAGTTAGAAAGTAAATCTACGTCTGGCATACCATTGATACATTGATTTACTGGAAGAAAACTCAGACCAGATAAACCAGATACCTATACATAGATAGATTTGATACATGAATAATATGTAGATACTAGATACATACATATTATAGGTACATAGAATAAAATAAGTATAACTTGTTTATCCTGCCCGAATAGGACTGAAAAGTCCCTTTACCCCAGCAGTCTGAACAAGGTCTCGTATATTTGATGGGTTAAAAAATTGTATAAGTAACAATTCAGTAAAAAGACCTTACCTAACTTGAAAAAAAAGGTACTTATGGATAGATATTTTTATATGGATAAAAAATGGTCTAAGAAGATACAAGACAGAAGGCCTCCACATCACGTGCTGTTGCTGTTAGCTTACCAACCTTGTTAAGCCTGGACAAAGCAAATCGAGCTTGGATACCTAATAGGTACATGAATCTTAAAATCACGGGGTAGTTACAAGGTACCTACATACAATCACATTTCAAGTAGGTAATAATAATAACAATAATAATAATAGTGCTTATTTATACTGCTCGCATAGGACTGAAAAGTCCCTTTACTCCAGCAGTAGGCTACTACTATTATTGTGGTCAAATTCTCAAATTATATGAGGATAAAATTCCATACCTCGGCTGGGATTGAACCCACGCCCTCCTGTTTACCAGGCGAGCGCCTTGACCGCCTTGACCGGCGACATAGGTAGGCGCTAGTCGCTAGTAGGTACTTCATTTTGCTTTAGATTTAAGATAAAAGAATGAAAGTTGACGAAAAAAGTGGACTTTTTTATGGCTGTCTGTGAGCACTTCTAAAAACGTAAGTTTTTTTTTATTACCAGATCAATTATTAGGATGTCTTGTAAGACTACAGTGCCACTGAGAAAAAAAAAAAAAAAAAAAAAAAGGGGCAGGGTGCCAGAATAGGTTCATTGTTGATGGCGCATTACGTAAGAAAAAAGCTCGGGACACGGGGTTCGATTTATCTGCAGACTTAAGTTTTCAACGTGGTCTCACAATAACCTTGTCTTTCGGCAAATCGTACGCGGGATGTGGTTAAAATAGGTGCTGCGGTTGGCGGTATTTTGACCGCTTTTTGGCGGCTTTCGACCGCTTTTTGGCGGCTTTCGACCGCTTTTTGGCGGTTTTCAGCTACATCGATTAAACGGTTAGAGATATTGTAAATGTTACAACAGAACACCCAAATAAGCACCATTCAATAGGATGAGGAAAGTCGTGTGATGTTCACACCAGATTTTTCTTCTGCTACTTTTTCTTCTTTATCCTAGCCTAGTGCATAATATTCTAAGTTTATAAGTTGCACTCATTTGTTCTAGTGACATCAAGGTCGACTACTTATAATGGTGACCTCTGAAATCCTCTTTGATGTCCTGTCTTCATTGTTTAATTATCGAGGAAAGTTTTCCTTTGACTGCGGATATCAGTAGATTTCACATCTGATCCACATCTATTCCACATCTGGTGCTTGAATCACAGCAGCCCCCATATTAGGGAGTACCTATACGTACATTTTGTGAAATCTTGGCACAAATCCCCTCACTGGTGTAGGGACAGTAGCTTCAAATGTTGCGCTTCTACACTTCCGGACGACGCGACGGGTCGAATGATGGCCTTTGAAATTTAATTTTCAAATCCAAAAGGTCCCCCATTTTTGATAGGAAGTATCATAGATCTTCCATGTTCAACTGGAAAACTTACAAAACAAGTTTGTCTTTACAACACTACTTGAAACTCTTGAAAAGTGAACCCATGAACCGATGATACTTGTCTCACAGATGTCACTTGGAATGCACACAAGGTGTCCTACAGAACTCCGATACATAGTAGTGTACAAGAAGATGAATTCCATGTAGAACTGAAAGAAGAACCATTTTGTGAAATCTTGGCACAAACACCCTCACTGGTGTAGGGATAGTAACTTCCAATGTTGCGCTTCTACACTTCCGACGACGCGACGGGTCGAATGATGGCCTTTGAAATTTAATTTTCAAATCCAAAAGGTCCCCCATTTTTGACAGGAAGTATCATAGATCTTCCATGTTCAACTGGAAAACTTACAAAACAAGTTTGTCTTTACAACAGTACTTGAAACTCTTGAAAAGTGAACCCATGAACCACATAGGAAAATAAGCATCTTGTGACTATTCCAGTCAGTATGGTACTCAGCGCGTGACGTGAGCTGCTGGTAAATTGGTTCACATATCTTCAAGCTGTGATTTCGGTTTGTTTATATTATGGCACATACTCTCCGCCTTTCACTAAGTCTCTACCACTCGCGGGTCCTTTCATTCATTGAATAAATTACAAATTATTTACTATGTAAATTTTTTGTTTCGTTCAGAATAAGCGTGCGCGCAAATAGGTTCATTGTTGATGGCGCATTACGTAAGAAAACAGCTCGGGACACGGGGTTCGATTTATCTGCAGACTTAAGTTTTCAACGTGGTCTCACAATAACCTTGTCTTTCGGCAAATCGTACGCGTGTTTTGTCCGTGTTTAATTTTCATATCAAGTGACCTAGCAGGTCCTAGCGTTTAAGTTAAGTGTCTGGTATCTAGAATAAATGTCATTTCTAGCTTTCTAGTGACCTAATATCCCGTGTACAGAAGGGGTTAGCGTTTTTCGTCAGCCTCTCAATCAGCCCTAACTAGAGTGATTGCTTTGGGCTGACATTTGGTTTTGGCTACAAATTTTACGAGTGGATGCCCTTCGCACTCAACCTTTGCTATTTCTTTAGCAAGGGGAATTCAGGCTGGTATACTCCTTGTTTAAAGTCCCCCAGCCAGACTAAGCTGGTCTACTCCCTGTTTAACGTCCCCCGGCCAGACTGTGACCTAATATCACCACCTGTTATAATTTACCTGGAATGGATTTGCCGAGTTCCAAATACTGCTGTACAGAGGCACTCAAGAAGCCAGGATGATACTTGTCTCACAGATGTCACTTGGAATGCGCACAAGGTGTCCTACAGAACTCCGATACATAGTAGTGTACAAGAAGATGAATTCCATGTAGAACTGGAAGAAGAACTTCATCATAAATAATCATGTTGCCTGTCAGACCTTTTAGTGTGAGTGAACCTGTTCCCAATTATGGTCATTGTGGAGATGTGCGAAATAGATTTCAGTTGTCCAGAAAGGTAAAGTTCAAAAGCGCCCTTGAAAACTATCTGGGAATGGATTTGAAGAAGACAAAGACTGGTACAATAGCACCAACCGTTTTGTCCGTGTTTAATTTTCATATCAAGTGACCTAGCAGGTCCTAGCGTTCAAGTTAAGTGTCTGGTATCTAGAATAAAATGTCATTTCTAGCTTTCTAGTGACCTAATATCCCGTGTACAGAAAGGGTTAGCGTTTTTCTATCTGGGAATGGATTTGGAGAAGACAAAGACTGGTACAATAGCACCAACCGTTTTGTCCGTGTTTAATTTGCATATCAAGTGACCTAGCAGGTCCTAGCGTTTAAGTTAAGTGTCTGGTATCTAGAATAAAATGTCATTTCTAGCTTTCTAGTGACCTAATATCCCGTGTACAGAAAGGGTCAGTCAGCCTCTTAATCAGCCCTAACTAGAGTGATTGCTTTGGGCTGACATTTGGTTTTGGCTACAAATTTTACGAGTGGATGCCCTTCGCACTCAACCTTTGCTATTTCTTTAGCAAGGGGAATTCAGGCTGGTATACTCCCTGTTTAAAGTCCCCCAGCCAGACTAAGCTGGTTTACTCCCTGTTTAACGTCCCCCGGCCAGACTATGACCTAATATCACCACCTGTTATAATTTACCTGGAATGGATTTGCCGAGTTCCAAATACTGCTGTACAGAGGCACTCAAGAAGCCAGGTGGTGGCAGAGTTTTCCTCCGGTCCTCCTCATTCTCTTCATCATCAATTCCTTGCTTGGGATCTCTCACATAGTCACTCGCTGCAGGAGCTCGAGGCTTCTTCACACTGGTGCCCTCCTCCAGGCCATCTGAAACAACAATACGTTTGGTCAGCCTAGTGAAGCAGAAGACTTGGTTTAGAAACAATGCCTTGGTTATTATACTTCAAGACTTGAGCACTCCTTGGACACTAATAAGTGAGTAAAACCCTACCTGAACATAGGAACATCTTGCTCGAACCGAGTAAAAGGTTCCTTAATCCTACTATAGCAGGTTCAAAAAGAGCCAAAAATTCCTTTACCCTAGTGCCTAGTCGATTGAGCGAACAGTTTAAAATTTTAAAACATTATCTTGAGTCTGGTAGAAGCGGTTAATGGTTGACGTGCACCGGGGCCATCGGGTGAAACACTGGATTCAAGAAACACACATAACGAGCAAAATCCTCAAAGGTATTAATTGAAAAGAGCCAAAAATTCCTTTACCCTAGTGCCTAGTCGATTGAGCGAACAGTTTAAATTTTTAAAACATTATCTTGAGTCTGGTTGAAGCGATTAATGGTTGACGTGCACCGGGGCCATCGGGTGAAACACTGGATTCAAGAAACACACATAACGAGCAAAATCCTCAAAGGTATGGTTCGAAAAGAGCCAAAAATTCCTTTACCTTAGTGCCTAGTCGATTGAACGAACAGTTTAAATTTTTAAAACATTATCTTGAGTCTGGTTGTAGCGATTAATGGTTGACGTGCACCGGGGCCATCGGGTGAAACACTGGATTCAAGAAACACACATAACGAGCAAAATCCTCAAAGGTATTAATTTTCATCACTAATTTTCCTTTTTATTCTGATAATTCCAGGTAGCCAATCAAGTATCCCTATGTGTCTAAGTGCACCCTAAAAACACGTACATAGTCTGAAAATCGCTGTGAAATGTTAGATCTCATCGGGAAATTCGGGAATCGAATACTTTCTGTATGCACTATGCAAGGCCAGTGTGATACTAGGCTACGGAGTTAGGGGAAAACTACAAGACTGGAATCCGCTACCCAAGAAGAATGAGCCTGCCAGTACAATAGACAAGAACCCAATAGAAATCGCTGTGAAATGTTTGATCTCATCGGGAAATTCGGGAATCGAATACTTTCTGTATGCAAGGCCAGTGTGATACTAGGCTACGGAGTACGGAGTCTGTAGGGGAAAACTACAAGACTGGAATCCGCTACCCAAGAAGAATGAGCCTGCCAGTACAATAGACAAGAACCCAATAGGAAATGAAGAAGAATCTTTCCAATTATCTATTATTATCTTAATATTTCTTTAGGTGACTTTCAAACACAGAAATTCGTCCTCTTGTCTCCAAATTATAAAACCAACGCTTGATCTTCACAAAGTGAAGGCCGATCATTGAGCAATATCATCATAATCATTCTTTTTTTTTTTTTTTTTTTTCTTACAAAATTTTCCACATAGCCTGAAAATCGCTGTGAAATGTTTGATCTCATCGGGAAATTCGGGAATCGAATACTTTCTGTATGCACTATGCAAGGCCAGTGTGATACTAGGCTACGGAGTACGGAGTCTGAAGATAACCACACCTTTATAACATACTCGTGTGTGTGTTTTAAGTTCCCGGTCGGGTCAGTCATATTAACCTTCCCTAAATACTGGGTGATTTGTGACCATGTTAATTGAGAGACGTATTGGTGGAGTATGATACAGCCCTGAAAACCTGAAATATGCTGGAGAAGAACGAAGAATAGCAAAAGAGAATGAACAACAGAGCGATAGAGGCAAGGAAAACATACAATAGATATTAAAACAAGGAGTAAGCAACTTAGCAGACATTGGAAGTGAGTACCACTATATCAAAAGGACATACGATACGGACATTGTGGACACTATTAGAGAAATACGAGATCCAACAATAAAGTTCCCGGAATGTCCCCCATTGCTCCGAAATGAAGAACAATGGAAATTGATTTATGTCAGTAATTAATATCTTGAAGCTAAGGCTGTATTTCCTTGTGAGTTGCCACTCGGGTATCGATCTATCGATACGAACTTGAGTTAATAGACAGTCAGAAGTTATCGCTAGCCCAGTCAAGCCAGTGGTTAAAAAGTTAAAATTATCTAATGAAATCATCAGGGGTCGTCAACGCGGTTCAAAGTATCAAGGTCTCCGGGGGGGAGTGTTGGGATTTTCAACTTGAAACAAAATGACTTGGACACGGCCCACGAGATTTACGATACGAATCAACACTTCCTTCATCTTTCTAATACCAAAGACCAAAGTACCAAATTTTTCTACAGTTTAACAGTTTGGAAGTAAACTATGGAGTTGTCGAGGCCACGTATATCGTCAAAGTTGGTGTTTCCATCTATCTAACATTCCCATTAAAGTTGGGTGCGGTTCAAAGTATCAAGGTCTCCCGGGGGGAGTGTTGCGATTTTCAACTTGAAACAAAATGACTTGGACACGGACCACGAGATTTACGATACGAATCAACACTTCCTTCATCATTCTAATACAAAAGTACCAAATTTTTCTACAGTTTAAGAGTTTGGAAGTAAACTATGGAGTTGTCGAGGCCACGTATATCGTCAAAGTTGGTGTTTCCATCTATCTAACATTCCCATTAAAGTTGAGCCTTGGTGCGTGTGAAACTGTCACCAAGATTGATAAAAACAATAAGCCAGCCTGTGCGACATATTAGGTGATCAAACCTTTGCCCACATGAAGTCTATTGTGGTTGAGACTGCTTGGCACATGGCCTGTAGAGATAATGCAGAGCCGAGGACCAAGAAATGTTATTTACTCTAAAGTTGGCACATCGTAAGATTGAAGTTATCTTAAGACATTAGATTTAGCCAATGTTCAGGGTAGCTCCATGACTGTGGACGAGGACAAGGATTGAGAAAAATTCGATCAAAAATCCCCTAGTAGTTATGTACATGATTCAACAATCGATTAGATATGTACATGATTTTATGTACATTGAACTCATAGAATGTTCAAGTAATAAAGTATGCAAGTTCTTGATTAAACTGCAAAGCAAAAACAATTTGCAGCCCCATCCTAGTAATTAGCAGTATTAACATTCTTTTACTTTCAGAATCAGCAAGATGTATTCTTCTACTCCACAGTACCAGCTGTCAGGTCAGCGCACACTTTGATAAAATGAAGATATCCAGATATTACAACAATGTTGACATAGGGTCAATTACGATGCGATGATGAATTTCACGCGACATTTGTAGAATTCAGACCAGTTGGAAACACTGAGAACAAGAACTCACCATCATAAATTAAGAATCATGTTCTCAATTTGGGCTTGATTTATGGACCAAAGTTCTCTATTCATGTCCAATCACAATGACCCGCCTTGACATCAGGTCACAACTTTATCTTCGGGAATGAATAATTCATCAGTTGAACGAGACTGCTTACACCCTGTAAACAGTGCGTTTAGTATTTTGTAACCGCGAGCCAGGCAGAGAATGACTAAGACTACGGATTGTGGATAATATACGAGTCAAGAGGTCACATGTTCGATACCCCGGAGTGAAATATGAATAGTCTCGAGCTTCTCTGTCTGAAATTCAATTATGTCGCCCGATCCAACAATCCTGGAGCAGTTGGCAGAAGAATGAGAAACTGAGAGTTCAATGGTGTGCTTTTGATTGACTTATTGAGTTGACCGCATTATTGGAATCCCGTCACGGTGGGAACCAGAGTCGAGAGGTCTGTTTTCTCGGAGACTTCTCGTTAGGGTGGAGGCAAGTTGTTTCTGTCGCGCGTCGTGTTGTGAGAACAAGAGGAGGCTGTTTCCTCTACTACGCTTTTCCGTAGATCACTGAAGTGAGGCAAGTTGTTTCTGTCGCGCGTCGTGTCATGAGAACAAGAGGAGGCTGTTTCCTCTACTACGCTTTTCCGTAGATCACTGAAGTGTAATAAAATTACCATCATGTGTCGCATGATTCAATGGGCTATGTCCAGCCTTGTAAGAACAACAGAGGAACCTATGATTCTAACGAAATGACAATAGTTAATTGGTAGTTTAAAGCCTGATATGACATTAAAAATTGAAGGGTGTCCGTTACAAGCCACAGAAATTGATCAGTCAAGGTTCATTCGTCTGCTTGAAACACTATCCACTATATCCACCCCTGCACCGGGTATAGGCCTTAGTGAACACAATTCAGCCGTACCATATCCGCCCCTGCACATTTTGAAACACTATCCACTATATCCACCCCTGCACCGGGTATAGGCCTTAGTGAACACAATTCAGCCGTACCATATCCGCCCCTGCACATCATCCGCTATATCCACCCCTGCACCAGGTATAGGCCTTAGTGAACACAATTCAGCCGTACCATATCCGCCCCTGCACATGTGCCCAGCCTAAGTGAACACAATTCAACCGAGTACTTATGCAAAAATATTCACACATACCTTGTCTCAAAATGCCAGCCTTAGCTTCTTGCACTGAATGTCCCTCCCTGAAATTTGGCCATTCCAAATCCGAAACACACGTCAAGTTTGAAGTCAACTTCATTGTCATGCAGCTTACCAGATAACAAATGTTTCTCAAATGTGTCGATTTTCAACTTGAAACAAAATGACTTGGACACGGCCCACGAGATTTACGATACGAATCAACACTTCCTTCATCATTCTGATACCAAAGTACCAAATTTTTTTACAGTTAAGAGTTTGGAAGTAAACTATGGAGTTGTCGAGGCCACGTATATCGTCAAAGTTGGTGTTTCCATCTATCTAACATTCCCATTAAAGTTGAGCCTTGGTGCGTGTGAAACTGTCACCAAGATTGATAAAAACAATAAGCCAGCCTGTGCGACATATTAGGTGATCAAACCTTTGCCCACATGAAGTCTATTGTGGTTGAGACTGCTTGGCACATGGCCTGTAGAGATAATGCAGAGCCGAGGACCAAGAAATGTTATTTACTCTAAAGTTGGCACATCGTAAGATTGAAGTTATCTTAAGACATTAGATTTAGCCAATGTTCAGGGTAGCTCCATGACTGTGGACGAGGACAAGGATTGAGAAAAATTCGTTCAAAAATCCCCTAGTAGTTATGTACATGATTCAACAATCGATTAGATATGTACATGATTTTATGTACATTGAACTCATAGAATGTTCAAGTAATAAAGTATGCAAGTTCTTGATTAAACTGCAAAGCAAAAACAATTTGCAGCCCCATCCTAGTAATCAGCAGTATCAACATTCTTTTACTTTCAGAATCAGCAAGATGTATTCTTCTACTCCACAGTACCAGCTGTCAGCGCACACTTTGATAAAATGAAGATATCCAGATATTACAACAATGTTGACATAGGGTCAATTACGATGCAATGATGAATTTCACGCGACATTTGTAGAATTCAGACCAGTTGGAAACACTGAGAACAAGAACTCACCATCATAAATTAAGAATCATGTTCAAACTCATAGAATGTTCAAGTAATAAAGTATGCAAGTTCTTGGTTAAACTGCAAAGCAAAAACAATTTGCAGCCCCATCCTAGTAATTAGCAGTATCAACATTCTTTTACTTTCAAAATCAGCAAGATGTATTCTTCTACTCCACAGTACCAGCTGTCAGCGCACACTTTGATAAAATAAAGATATCCAGATATTACAACAATGTTGACATAGGGTCAATTACGATGCGATGAATTTCACGCGACATTTGTAGAATTCAGACCAGTTGGAAACACTGAGAACAAGAACTCACCATCATAAATTAAGAATCATGTTCTCAATTTGGGCTTGATTTATGGACCAAAGTTCTCTATTCATGTCCAATCACAATGACCCGCCTTGACATCAGGTCACAACTTTATCTTCGGGAATGAATAATTCATCAGTTGAACCAAATCTGAGACTGCTTACACCCTGTAAGCAGTGCGTTTAGTATTTTGTAACCGCGAGCCAGGCAGAGAATGACTAAGACTACGGATTGTGGATAATACTGTACACATTCCACAATGAAAATCTACCCCTTGACATCTGTGTTTGATCTGTAGGTTGTTTTTTTCCGGGGATTAACATATTTTATACATTTCCCATGCTTCATATGGTTAGTGTGGGATTTATATCTTGTTATGTTACCAGTGAGCCCATACCCACTGAAAACCCAATCTCTTTCTAGCAACCCTAAGGCCCCGGGACCACGGTAACATTACTTCAAGACATTTGGCGCCCAGCCAAACCATTCATTGAAGACACCCTGTTGATATTGGAAACAATCGGTTCTATTGGTTTGTTATGTCTCCTTGACCCCTAGCCGCGGCACAGTCCACAGTTCGGAGTTCGTGACTCCTTGGGCCACAGATATCTGGTCGGGCGGGGTGTCCCACAATCTCCCCAATAGAGTCCTTGCTCTGATTCTGTAGCGTGGATTCACCAATATTGAATCGCGTAGGTACGTTTCATACCTCGTTGACTTTTGGCTTATTAGAACTTTAAAAGGCGTTGTACTTGAAATCACGGGTATGCATATGAAGTGAAATGTTTCAAGAAGGAGTCGGGCGGGTGTCCCACAATCTCCCCAATAGAGTCCTTGCTCTGATTCTGTAGCGTGGATTCAACAATATTGAATCGCGTGCTTTTCCTATCTTGTTGAATTTTGGCTTGTTAGAACTTTAAAAGGCGTTGTACTTGTGAAATCACGGGTATGCATATGAAGTGAAATGTTTCAAGAAGGAATTGTACTCGAAATCACGGGTATGCACATTAAACTTTAGAAGGAACTGTACTGGATCTTATGGACTTATGGGTAGGTAATGTAGGTATGCATGCAAGTGTGGGTACTTGTTCAGAAGTAGGGTTACCAGACAAATTTCAAAAGGAGGACATTTTGGCTAAAAAAGGCGGACATTTCAACCAAAAGGAGGACGCAGAAAATAATAGGTCCAGTGGTTTAAGCTGTAGAGCGGTCAACGTCAAAGAAGAAGCGGAAGCAGCAGCAGCAGAAAATGGTGAAAAATGTGACGTTTTTCAAAGTCAAATATCTCCGGCTAAACTTAACCGATTTTGATGATATTTTTTTTTCAACTTGGTCTACTTTCATGCCCCAACACACACACGCAATCCGTTTTCTTCCATCATTTGTAGTTGTCTGTCTACAAGGGGGTCGCGCTTCGCGCTCCCTTGTTTACGGTCGCGCTGCGCGCTCCCGGGGGCTTCGCGGGGTTGTGCATAGGGTCGCGCTTCGCGCTCCCTTGTTTACGGTCGCGCTGCGCGCTCCCGGGGGCTTCGCGGGGTTATGCATGGGGTCACGCTGCGCGCTCCCGGGGCTTCGCGGGGTGTGCATGAGGTCGCGCTTCGCGCTCCCTTGGCTTCGCCCCTGAAAACGAATATCTAATTATGTGTACACTTAATTATTACTCGTACTAGTGGTTTACCCGTCCTTTGTACGGGATCAGCGCGGCATGAGAATCATAACTTTGAAGCCCCCCCCATTTTGAATTAGGATGGAATGTGACAATAGAACAGTTGCGCTTACGTGGGTAAAGTTTCTAAGTCAAAGAGCAAAAAAAAAAAACGAGGAACAATGGAAATTTCCTTTTTCTTCTACGACTTCTAGATTCCGAGATAAATCGATTTAAAAAATACCGGTAAATCTTGAACTCTGATGTCACAGCATACGCTCCCGTACACGATGACGTCACATCAAATGTCCCGACCAAAGCTCCCTCGCAGGCAACACATTAATGTGTTTGTGCGCATACGCTTGTCCGCTTTTTGGCGGTTTTCAGCTGTACTGACTAAACGGTTAGAGATATTGTAAAAGTTGGGGTAGACGAACACCCAAAGGTATGTATTTTTTTACTTGTTTAAGCATCGTTCGTGTGATGTCCACTCCAGAAAGTCGTGTGATGTTCACTCCAGATTTTTTTTTTTTTTTTAATTAAACAACCCAACAGTTTCTCTGTCGAAATTATGTGTAAACTAGCTGAATTCCGTCGCTTCGCTCCGGAATCCCGCTAGTTCATCCCGAGGCATGGCCAAACTTGTAGTTATCAAACTAAAAACATAAACGAAACTCAAATATTAGGCAAGCGAGGAAGAGTTTTCTCTCCCGCAGTCTCTGCACTCTGTGTATTTCTTATGGTGATTTTAGCGATCAAAAATTGATCATATCTCAGGATCGGTTTAGATTTTCGCAAAATCCTTTCTTATTGCACACCTAGACCATAAAAGGAATATTCCTACCAAATTTCAACTTTCTAGGTGTTGTGGTTCTAGAGATAGAGCGATCAGTGTGTGAAATGTGAAATGTGAAATGTGAACTTGAATCGGAAAGGTTGCAATCAATATGTGACGTCCCCATGGTGGCGAAATATAATGTGGGTGCATCAATGACATTGGTATCTAGCTTTGGTACCTATTCTGGGTACTTGGCATCTACCTTTAGTTCCGCACTTATCTCATCAAATCTCACGTAATATGTATAGTCTAGTTCAGGAGTTTCCAACTTTCATGTGTATGCGGGCCACATGCTACATTCGGAGGTACTTCGCGGGCCACATATGTACACAGGGGAGCACCCAAGTTGGAAACCTCTGGTCTAGTCTATATTTCTATGTACAGAGTGTTTCAAAAGTCCGGGGACCCCTGAATATTTTTTGAACGGCTAAAGATGGGAAGCTGAAATTTAGGGTATTGATTTATCTTTTCAAATACCATTTTTTGAAATAGTCGCCAAATTTTATCCGGAGCCAGGATCGATCCCAGGGGGCCCAACTTTAAAATTTTAAATGAGAACCCCCTACTTGTGATACATCATATCAAAGGTCTTAAAGAACGTAGTACTTTGGTACAAGTTTGAGCTCGATTCGACAACCAGGGACGGAGTTATGGACTATTCAAATTTTCATATTTTCATGTTCTCCCGCCAATAGGAGGAGCACCAAAAATGGAAAATTCATATCGATTGGTGATTTGTGTTTCAAATAGGTCCCACTAATGATTCATATTGAAATTCGGTCCCAAAAATAAAATTTCGAAACATCCATTTTCACCCCCTGAGGCCTTAGGGCCGAAAGTCTAAATTTCATTTTTGGGTCTGAATTTCAATATGACCCATTAGTCGAACCTATTTGAAGCACAAATCACCAATCCATATGAATTTCCCATTTTTGGTGCTTCCCCTATTGGCAGATGAACATGGAAATATGAAAAATTGAATAGGCCATAACTCCGGCCCTGGTTGACGGATCGAGCTCAATCTTATACCAAAGTACTACGTTCTTCAAGACCTTTGATATGATGTATCACAAGTAGGGAGTTCTCATTTAAGATTTTAAAGTTGGCCCCCCTGGAGCCGCCACTGGCAGAGACAATTTTGAGAACCACTGCAAAAAATGATTTTTTTGTAAGAAATAACTATATGCCAAATTTCAGGTTCCCATCTTTAGCCATTCAAAAAATATTCAAGGGTCCCCGGACTTTTGAAACACTCTGTATATATTTTCACTCTTGCATTTTATGTTTGACTCAGGTCTGCCGGCTATGAACAAGTTACTCAACATGAAGCATTGGGCTGTGAATGGCACAGCTGTAGCACTCAATGGTATTTTTAAAGCTGAGTCTGCTAACCAAGTGACATCTACAGTGGTAGTGCCCTTAGCTCAGATCAAGACTCCAGGCTCATTTGCACACTTCTTCCACGTTATTTCTCTACCGAATGATATTCTCACACTGTTATCATGTAACCTGGGTGTTATCAAGGCAATACTAGATTCAGATCTTGAGGATCAGTTTGTCACTAAGCTCAAGTTTAAGCTCACCGAGATGTTTCTTAATAGTAAGGAAAGGACGTACAAGTCAAGTGAATGCAAGTCCATGCTTCAATATGTATACACCTTTCAGAACTTAATACAGCAAGGCAAGTATTAATATGTATAGCCCAGTAAAAGTTAGGTTTGTGTCGGAACTTTTTAGGGAAAAGCTAAATTTTCCCAGGTGATGGAACACGTTGAGACGTATTTTCTCCTATAAGTCCCCGGGGATCACCCATGTGCTTCCTCAGATACAGCTACTTGAAGGTAGCTGTGCAAGCCTTTGGGAAAATGCCGATATCTCCGAAAGTACTTATCCGAATTGCATTATCTTTTTACTTTCTATTACTACAGTATAGCGTGCTATACTAGTAATCTTTTTACTTCCTATTACTACAGTATAGCGGAGCTATACTAGTAATGAAAGTATTGCAATCGGTCCAAATTTTCAAAATCGGGAAATGGTTGGAAATATCCGTGTTTTGACCCTGATTCAAAAAAGTGGTTTTTAGCCCATGGTCTGTACGTTACGTACGTACGTACTACAGGTTTAAATGGGAAAAAGTAGAACAAAACAAGCAGGGTCCGTCCCTCCGGGAATTTTTCAGCCCGTAGTGATTAGAGAAAATCAGTACCTATGTACCATGTACCTACCTAATTTGTTTAATATTCAGTTTATTATTATTATTATTATTACTAGCTGAATTCCGTCGCTTCGCTCCGGAATCCCGCTAGTTCAACCCGAGGCATGGCCAAACTTGTGGAAAAGGCATGGCCGAACTTGTAGTTATCAAACTAAAAACATAAACGAAACTCAAATATTAGGCGAGCGAGGAAAAGTTTTCTCTCCCACAGTCTCTGCACTCTGTGTATTTCTTATGGTGATTTTAACGATCAAAAATTGATCATATCTCAGGATCGGTGTAGATTTTCGCAAAATCCTTTCTTATTGCACACCTAGACCATAAAAAGAATATTCCTACCAAATTTCAGCTTTCTAGGTGGTGTGGTTCTCGAGATAGAGCGATCAGTGTGTGAAATGTGAAATGTGAATGAGTGAATGGATCTCGTTCTTATAACTTACTAGTTCATCCCGAGGCATGGCCAACCTTGTGGAAAAGGCATGGCCGAACTTGTAGTTAACAAACTAAAAACATAAACGAAACTCAAATATAAGCGAGCGAGGAAAAGTTTTCTCTCCCGCAGTCTCTGCACTCCGTGTATTTCTTATGGTGATTTTAGCGATCAAAAATTGATATCTCAGGATCGGTTTAGATTTTCGCAAAATCCTTTCTTATGTGACCTAGACCATAAAAGGAATATTCCTACCAAATTTCAACTTTCTAGGTGTTGTGGTTCTAGAGATAGAGCGATCAGTGTGTGAAATGTGAAATGTGAATGAGTGAATGGATCTCGTTCTTATAATAAAAGATATCAATCAGAGACTCGAGCCCGTTCTCCCTTTAATTCACAATATACAATTAGGGTACAGTACATAGTATTTCTTTGTAAACCATGATCGAATAAACTACGGGCTAAATAAATTCCGAAGGGACGGAACCAGCTTGTTAATGTACTATTTGTAATAATAAAGGAGAGGCGGACTAAAATAAAGTAAAAAGTTTGTCTATACAAAATCCCCACCCAAAAAAAAAAAACACTTCGTGTTAAAAAATTAACGTCAAGAGTTACCCTCCACAAAAAAGTACTGATATATAAAAAAAAAAACGTCAATGTGGGACCTCCCTTCTACATTTGCAGGTATTGACTGTGTTTCTAACTTCCTCGTGTCCTATTTAAAAAGATGGAATGGTTTGGATTATAAGCAAGAAATTCTCAACTTGTGCGAGTGGTTTGTTTTTGACTCAAAACTTAATCTCATCAATGATTTCCTCAAACCTCTACATGAGTTGTTACTAACTGCTGAGGTTGATGATAAGAGGCTTTACATTGAGATGTATGGAAAACTCTATGTCAATTTGGTAAGAAAATTTCATATTCAAGTTGTCAAGTGTTTTTACTTTTTATTACAAGATTACACCAAGTATTACGAAGCTCTATACTATGTAATGAGAAACCATTACAATCGATCCAACTTTTCGGAATCGGGAAATAGGTGGAAATATCCGTATTAGTTTCCCTTGATCCCAAAAAAGTGGTTTTAATAGTAGTAGCCTACTGTTTGTACCCAAAACTCAGAAAGGAGCTATCACAATTTGAGCAGTGACCAGTGTAACGTAGTAAAGGGACTTTTCAGTCCTATGCGATCAGTATAATTTATTATCAGCCCTAGTTTAAATCCCAGCGAAATGGCAAGGCAGAAAAGCTCGAAACCAACTTAGCATTTATGTATAGGGCTGACTCTTGCATATTAAAAAAGATGTTTTTGCACAATAATAAATATTTAAGTTGGATAACTTTTAAGAATACAAAATAATAACTGTGGTATATTTTCATAGCTACACACTGTATTGAAAACAACTACCCAGTAACATTGTCACCTAGCAACCAAATCAACAACTGGAAAAAGTCTTCCAGTTCTGAGACATCTTTTTATCTGTACATAAAAAATTCTCTGTTCACATTTCTCTGCTTTCAATAAACCTTCTTCTTATCATACAAATCCTACCCCTCGTCCTTTATTCAAATCCTTTCAACAATTAAAAGATACAATAATAACTAACGTATAGCTTTTTTTTTTAATTTTGTAAAGAAAATATTTTTTTTTTTTTTTTAAGAGGTTTGACAGAGGGAACTCCCGCAGTCTCTGCACTCTGTGTATTTCTTATGGTGATTTTAGCGATCAAAAATTGATCATATCTCAGGA
>NW_007377586.1:299711-310186 GCF_000475195.1 Diaphorina citri
TTGATTTGATTTTTCGATTTTACTTTCATGTAATGATTTAAAATCAAGACTAGAGCCCGTTCTCCCTTTATTCCCATTTGATTTTTCGATTTTACTTCATGTAATGATTAGACTAGAGCCCGTTCTCCCTTTATTCCTTTATTCCCAATATACAAATTAGGTAGGTACATAGGTATTCTTTAACCATGATCGAATAAACTACGGGCTAAAAAATTCCCGGAGGGACGGACAGATTTTTAAGCACCAAATCAATTTTGCATCTCGCACTTACCGTCGTATGTATGAAAGCCAAAGTTAAACTTTTTTTTTTAAAGAGGTTTGACAGAGGGAACTGTAACTGCTATGGTCTTATCGTCCCGAAATCGAAGAGAGAAGGAAGACAGGATAGGAAAAAGCCAGCCGTTCCGAGAACGAACATTATCCCATCAGGATAAAATCCGCCCCGGGCGGAATTTTTTGAAATCAACCCCAATCAGATTGCTTGATCCGAAGTTAATCCAAATACGCTCACTTGTGGCCTCGGCCATCAATGATCTACTAGTGTGGTTGCTTGTCCAAAGATAGTCTATTCGAAGACGAAAAATGTTGCCAATTTCATGTCATTTCTTGAAATAACTGGCTAGATTTCATGAAATTTGGCAAGATTTTCATTTCAAGTAAACTAAAGTTTATCTTTAGACTTCATACATACGACGGTTAGAATATTATACATTTTTTTTATCTTTTATTATAAGAACAAGATCCATTCACATTTCATAGTTCACACACTGATCGCTCTATCTCGAGAACCACAACACCTAGAAAGCTGAAATTTGGTAAGCATATTCCTTTTATGGTCTAGGTGTGCAATAAGAAAGGATTTTGCGAAAATCTAAACCGATCCTGAGATATCAATTTTTGATCGCAAAAGAAAAAAAAAATAAAAATAAAAGATAAAAAGTTATAGGTACGTTATTATTTTCCCTTTTGATGAATAAATATATTGCGTTTTGGATTCCAGCTGATGGAGTCAGACAAGATTGTAAATAAGAATCAACGTCGCATGTTTCTATCCGCTTGTGTCAAGTGTGATTGGATGAGAGAAGAACATCTGAGTAGAGACATGTTCTCAGCATTGTCAACATTCCTACTCCAACAATGTAGCATGACTATATTGTATTCACCGGCTCATAGAGATACTCTACTGTGTAACACATTGGATGTGTGCTTGAAAGTAAGTAGGGAAATCTTCATAATTATCGAAAATTTATTGATGGGTGTGTTTGTGTGGTGGGTGTGGGTGTCAGAACTCGTCAGAGATATGCTACACCAGTGGCTACATCATCTCCATCAAATTATTTTCTAGATCTCACTGAATCTACTTTTAGCAGTCCAAGTTCAGCCCCCTCTAGTACAAATTTCCTAGAACCGGGCCTGAACATAGGTACCTAGCTTCAAGTTCAACAGACACTAGTCAGACTCAACGCCTCCCTATTATCAATATTAACACAGTCACTAGCATTAGGCACGTGCCAATACCTAACATTAACAATCAGGTCTCATCAAATAATAACAAATGTAATGTATTCCATTTGAATATCCACTCAATCCTAATAAGATAAATTTTATTGAAGCCTTGTTTATGAGTAATGATCTGAACCCTCTTGAAAGCAACTACAACTTCATCAAAACCCTACGTTTAACTCTTGATAAAGGCCGCTGCCTGCTAAGGTGTCGGAAGGACTAACCTTAACCCTAATTCACTGAACTTTTTCCTTATTGTTTCAGTGTCTAACTGCTGAGGATTATTATAACAAACCCCTGCTTATGATGATTCCAAAGTGTCTTGTATTCTTACCTCTCTTCTCTCATTCTCTACGGAACGTTTCTTTAGTCTGCTTTATATTGGACAGGTATGCAATGTAGTTATACACAACATACTTATGGGGGGTAATACTGCTCGCTTCCATGGTACCTATCCTTAATCCTTAAGTGCCTCCTGGGTGGTTCCAAATGAGCAGTGTGACATGCAAGATGCATCCCAAAGTGAAATTCTCCGATGGTAAAATAGTCCCCCATTCGGATCTCCGGGTGGGGACTGCCTTGGGTTCTAACATCTTAACTGGCTCCGTTGCTTTTGCCTCTTTCTTCTTCCGTATTTTAAAGATGAAATCTACAACCAAGACTTTGTGTTGTGCTGCCACTGATTCACTTGCTATAATTTTTATACAGGGTGTTGCATTAATCGATGTCAACCCGAAAATGGCGAATACTACAGGTCAAGGGCTACAAAAAGTTCCCCCCCTTTTTCGAAATTCCCACATTTTTTTTTTTTTTTTAGGTACCCCAACCTTGCTCCAAATATTTGACCATGGTACAAAAAGTGTTAAAACCAATTTCATTTTCAAATGTTAAGATCCGTTCACACTATGACTGTTTACCTTACCAAGCGGCACTACAGCCCGGGGTGGGCCTTGGCCTCCTCCACATCGTCCTATCTTTTTGCCTTGGAGCACCAGCGGGTTACTTTCATGGTTTGGAGATCATTGCAGACATTGTCCAGCCATCTCATCTTCGGCCTTCCTCTTTTCTTCTTGGGTTGTAAACTTTTGCGTTTAGCACTTTCTTAGGCATTTGGGAGTCGTCCATCCGTAAGATATGTCCATACCATTGAATTATGCGCGCCTTGATAAATCGGACAATGTCTTGGTTTTCTAGGATGTCGTTGATTTCTGCGTTGTACATATCTGATTCTCCATTCGTTGTTCACACACACTCCGCCGTATACTCTTCTTTCAAATCTTCCTAGTCGTTCCTTGTCAGCTTCGGTCAGTTAAGTAATTTGTTCTTCAGTAAACCGAGATTAGCGTAGTATGCCTTGAATCCGGATTGTATTCGCTCTTTGATGGATACTGAGCATTGTGCATTAGAATCAATCACGTTTCCAAGGTATTTGAAGGATGTGACTCCCTCGATGGTTCAATCTCCAGTTCTACTGTCTTATATGTTTGTCTGCTGATACGACCATATATTGTGTTTTGTTGTCATTGATTATGAGTCCGATTTGATTTTTTGATTTTACTTTCATGTAATGATTTAAAATCAAGACTAGAGCTCGTTCTCCCTTTATTCCCAATATAATGTTTAAGCTAACGATAGTTGAATGGCTGAGAGGCAGAGCGGACTAAGTTAAAAAGAAAGCGTTTTGAGATAAATGGAGTTGAAGTTTAGGACTAGTCAAGGTTTAGGACCAGTCAAAGTTTAGGACTATTCAAAGTTTAGGACTAGTCAAAGTTTAATTAGAGATAGCCATTTTGTTTTTGCTCTCATTTCAATACAACACTAAAGTGAAGTTCGCTTCTTCTTTCTTCTTCTTGTCACGCTGTCTCCAAATGAAGGTTTGCGATCATTCTGGCAGTTTCTTCTCTTGATCTCAATTTTCTGAATATTTCCAATGATGAAAGTCCGGTCCAACGCTTTATGTCCGTCATCCACATGTTTCTTGGTTTCCCAGCAGATCTCTTTCCTTGTATTTTTCCTTGGATGATGCGCTGCAAGATATCGTATTTCTCTCCTGTGTTGGCCTAGATATTGAATTTTGCGTTTCTTGATGGTTAGTAGGAGTTCCTTTCCTTTCTTCATTCTATTCAACACTTCGACATTGGTTATTTTCTGTCTCCAGTGCCCTAAATCACCAAAGTATGGAAAAGTATTTACAATTCCATATTTCGATATGATTCGTCCAAATTCAAAATTCTGCTTTTCCATTGGCTATTACACTTGTAAGATACTTTTCCATACTTTGGTGATTTAGGGCACAGGATATTTTGAGCATGCGTCGGTACAAGTGCATTTCAAATGCTTCAATTCTTTTTTCTAAAGCTGGATTCATCGTCCAGCTTTCGCACCCATAGAGTAAAATGGAAAAAATGTAGCATCTTATCATTCTTGTTTTTAGGTCTAGGCTTAGGTCTTGTCTTATGAAGAAGTTTTTCATGTTGCCGAATGCTGTTCTACCTTGCTCGATTCGTGATTTAATTTCAGTTACAGATGTTCCATTTTTGCCAACATGTGTGCCTAGATATTTAAAGATTTCAACTTGCTCTATTGAGGATTCATTCATCTTAATGCTAATCCTTAAGGTTTTTTTTTTTTTTTTTTTTTTTTTTTTTTTTTTTTTAGAAAGTCATGACTTTGTGAATTGTGAAGTTCGCGACCAATATATAAAGTAAATCTTTTCGCGCTCTTTCCAACGATATAGATAACTCAGAAAGTCGATTTTTAGTCCGTCCTTCCTTTATTATTACAATAGTAATAAAAAGGTATCTCTAAATTTGTCGAGACGACCTATGAACTCAAAGCGAGAAAGTTTTAGATAACACTTCAGTCGTTAATTTAAGACCGGTTTTAGCGTTACCTATGTAAAGCTACGCCGAGTAAGGCCAATAAATGGATGGGTGACTTAAACCTTATATTGGGAATAAAGGGAGAACGGGCTCTAGCATTGATTTTAAATCATTACATGAAAGTAAAATCAAAAAGTCAAATCAAGAATAATAATAAACTGAATATTAATTAAAATAGGTAGGTACATAAATACTGATTTTCTTTAACCAAGATCGAAAAATTCGCGGAGGGACGGGCCCCGCTTGTTGGACTTAGTCCGCTCTGCCTTTTACCCATTCAGTTTTAACTCGATAGTTTTGCATTTGGTTTGGATGTTTGAATACATATTTGATCTTTGTTCCGCTATAACGCACGTCCCAAGTTCAAATTTGAGGTCATAGAAGCGAGAGGGGTCCATTTCGGTCTGGAATTTTCAATAAAACAGTTAAAATAACATTTAAAATTTAAATGCATGTTGGTTTGGTTTACAGATGTTCCTGGATTCAATTGTTCAAAGCCTATGTCCTACCTTGCTGTCATTCATTAAAACTTATCGTGAAGATGAGTTTTCATTCTGAATGAGATAAATGCGATCCCATCCAAAAAAATACCACTTCGTGGCATAAAAAAGACCCCGGCAAGTCGTTCCTCCCAAAATAAATCAAGTGCCCACAAAAAATAAACAAAACTCCATCCCACCCAAAAAAAGTATAGAAATCCAATTTTGTACCCCGCCTTTTATTCTCTTCATAATTTGTGTGCTCCTCTTTCACGTAGTACCTACCTACCTTTCTTTCCCCTCATTGCACTCCTCTTTCCTCTAATATTACTTCTGCTTCACTGCATTGGCGGCGTGCAATGTATTAAAAGCAATGTATTAAAAAACAGGCAAAAATTTAGGACAGTTCCATAATGAGGTAAAAACCAAACTTGAGAAGAGTCAATATCGTGATAAAAAATATTTTGACAAAGGTACAAATCTCCTCTTTCCTCTAATATTACTTCTGCTTCACTGCATTGGCGGCGTGCAATGTATTAAAAGCAATGTATTAAAAAACAGGCAAAAATCATGATGTATTTCACTCGGAAATGATCAGAACTTAGCAAAACTTATCCAATGGTGTTATTATTTAATTTTTCACTCGGAAATGATCGGAACTTACCAAAACTTACCCAATGATGTTATTATGGTATTTTTCACTCGGAAATGATCGGAACTTACCAAAACTTACCCAATGCTGTTATTATGGTATTTTTCACTCAGAAATGTTCGGAACTTACCAAAACTTACCCAATGCTGTTATTATGGTATTTTTCATCGGAAATGTATCAACTCGCGTGAATTATTCTTGAAGTCCTTCAAAGGTCTGGAGCTGCTGTAAGCCCATGGGGGAAATCCGGTTCGGACCCACCCATTTAATCGCCATACCTTTGAACGAATAGATTATTATTTACTCATTTAACAGCTGACTTGTGTTATTTACAAAACTTAGCTAGCTGTTGGTAATTGGGCTGAACTTGATTCCTTGATTGATAAATCGGCACAAATTATAAACATATATCAAAACTACATACTCCAAGCAATAAAGCAATTCATGAGCGTCAAGTGTGATGGACTGAAATAAATATCAACTCGCGTGAATTATTCTTGAAGTCCTTCAAAGGTCTGGAGCTGCTGTAAGCCCAAGGGGGAAATCCGGCTCGGACCCACCCATTTAATCGCCATACCTTTGAACGAATAGATTATTATTTACTCATTTAACAGCTGACTTGTGTTATTTACAAAACTAGAACTTAATGATGGCAGCTCTGAGAGTGGAGAAAGTTTTCATTCAGTTGAGAATACTCCTCAGAAAGTTGAACTACATGATCATAATTACCTAAAAAGAACTAGAGCAGGTAGAGTGGAAAGAGTGGTGGTGAAACCAGCCCGATTCAAATGTTAAAAAGCTAAAGAAAAAAAAATAGTTTAAAAAAAAATGTTTAAAAAAAATAGTTAAAAAAAAAAATAATATAAAAAGGAAAAAAAAAACAGTGAGGAGGGGAAAAAAGATAGGGAACAATTAGGAACATTTTGAGCTATAAGAGCCTATTAGTAATTTCTGTTTGTGTTTTATTTTGTGAGCTATAATTTGTGTTTTAAAAATAAGGAACATTTTGTGAGCTATAAGAGCCTATTATGACTTTGAGTTTATTTTGTGAGCTATAAGAGCCAATAATAATAAAAATCCAAGCTATAAGAGCTGTTAAAGTACTGTGTCGTTATACAAGCAGTCTTACCCCCGTATGTATGAAATCTTAAGATAAACTTAAGTTTAACTTGAAATGAAAATCTTGCCAAATTTCATGAAATCTAGCCAGTGTATTAAGTGCTATAAAAGACAAAAGAAAAGTCTAGCTATAAGAGCTGTAAAGGTACTTTGTGTGACATATGTAAATGATGTTCTTTACGGTGTAGTCTGCCAGACCTTTGTAAAAGGGGGGGATGTCGTACAGTAACATCTGGCAACAATATTGCAATTGCATAACATATTGTTTCTTTTGTCATCAATACATTTGTTTTCATGAATTTTTAGAACAGTTTCATTTCTTGGTCTGAAAGTGCTATAAAAGACAAAAGAAAAGTCTAGCTATAAGAGCTGTAAAGGTACTTTGTGTGACATATGTAAATGATGTTCTTTATGGTGTAATCTGCCAGACCTTTGTAAAAGGGGGGGATGTCGTACAGTAACATCTGGCAACACTGTGGAGTTGTTGAGGTTAGTTGAAAATCTAACTAGAGAGCACATTGTGACTTTTGGAACCTGACTGTAAAATGTTAAGACGTCTTCTTTGTAATAATTGTGTTAAATGTTAATAAAGAATAAACGTGATTTGTGTAATTGAAATAAAGCTAAAGAAAGGATTGTTTTAATTTCCCCCTCACGACAGAGACCCTATAGGAACGGTCAGTATGGTTAGGATAGGTCATAATCTTAGAATCCTTCATAATCTTCATATAAAGAAGAAAAACAAGCTGGGTCCGTCCCTCCGGGAATTTTTTAGCCTGTAGTTTATTCGATCGTGATTAAAGAAAATCAGTACCTATGGACCTACCTAATTTGTTTAATATTCAGTTTATTATTATTTTCGATTTGATTTTTCGATTTTACTTTCATGTAATGATTTAAAATCAAGACTAGAGCCCGTTCTCCCTTTATTCCCAATATAAGGCTTAAGTCACCCATCCATTTATTGGCCTTGCTCGGCGTAGCTTAACATAGGTGACGCTAAAACCGGTCTTAAATGATCGACTGAAGTGTTATCTAAAACTTTCTCGCTTTGAGTTCATAGGTCGTGAAAATCATTAAATCATCTACAATCTCCTTCGAACAAAGAATTTACCTACCTATGTATATTTATTAGATATTATGTATATTGTTTCAATAATAAAAGTAATTGATCTTGAAGTTAATATATAAGAATTAAAAGGGTGATTTTTAACATTTTTGATAAGTCTTCCTCTTGATTAATTAAATTGGAAGAGCGGAATTCACAAATAATTCCGCCATTAAATATACGATGGGCGAGGGTATCCCCCTTAAATAGATCGAATAGGTACCTATCTACGCATTTTGTTATCACTATTTTTCAATATCAGCATTCAGCATAGGTACTTATACCTATTTTCAAATTTAGATATTTTCATTCCATTTTTTTTATCATGCAAATATTCAAGTAGTTACTTCTTCGTACATGTACATTTTTTTTAAGGGGTTTGACAGAGGGAACTGTAACTGCTAACCCCTTTTAGTACATGCCCACCTCTGAATATCATCTTCCAATAACTTCTGAATCAAAAAATTGTAGAATGAGGAAAAAATCATTTAATATAATTATTATAACTTCCTGATCAGGGCAGGTATCAGGGAACCAATTCATACAAACCTTTTTCCAACCGGAACCAACTAATACGTTTTTTCCCAGTTGGGAACCAACTCGTACTCAGCCCTTTTTGAGATAACCAAATTATTATTCTGTCTAAATCATTTTGAATCTTGCTATTGGCTTCGTATAAATCTTCACTAATGCAATATAACAAAGTATCATCAGCGTGTTGTAAAATATTGGTTTTTAATCCAATATCATGTATATCTTTTACATACAGATTAAAAAGGATAGGTGAAATTATGGCTCCTTGTATTTGCCGACCAGAGACCATCTCTTCTCTAACAGGGATTTCTTTAAAGAAACCTGAGACTTCAACCTAATGGAGGAGTTGCAAATTCAATCGAGAAGAATAATATGAATAATATGATCTCCACATACCAAACATCCCTGCTCAAAGTTCCACTTTATGTAAACACTACCTACGTAGGTACCTGCCTATGTAGGTACCTATGTAGGTACCTACCTATATAATAATAATAGTGCTTATTTATACTGCTCGCATAGGACTGATAAGTCCCTTTACTCCAGCAAGGAGCGCGGTAGCGCTCCGCCCCGCCAAGTCAAGAAAGTTTGACCGCGCTACTAGAGATATTATACGCGACAGAGAAAGTTGCCATCCGTTTCCGAAGTTTTCAATATTTTAGGGGGAGGGAAATTTTCGAGGGAGAAGAGGGAATTTTTGAGAGAGGGAGGAAGTGATGTCCTCATCAATCAAAAAAACTTTCCCTTTTTCTTGATGCTGAGGGACGAAAAAAGGGAAATTTTCTCCTTGAATGGTGAAACATCTTGCTGGAGTACCGGAGGTACATAGTGGGAAGGGACACACTTGATGGGAAAGAGGGGAGGGAGACCGAAAGGGAGAGAGGAGAGGGGGGAGTGTAAAAAAAAAGTTTGATAGAGAGAACTGTAACATCTAAGGTCTTATCGTCCCGAAATCGAAGAGAGAAGGAGGAATGGATAAATTGACAGAAGAAAGCCAAATTTTCCGAGAACGAATCTTATCTGTTCAGGATAAAATTCGCCCCGAGCAGGAAACGATCCCGCGACCTAGCGTTTACAAAGCAGACGCGCTACTCTTCAAGTTGAATAGGCTGACTATTTCAGAGTTTAGTGCAGGGTGGGATAGTATCAACCAGCAAGAGTGGCCTGGCCGGGGAAAACCCATTTCTTTTAACTAATGTTCAACAATATTAACCTGCAAAAATGTCCCCCTATAAAATGTTTGATTACCTATTGTAGCTATTATTAATCATTAACAAATTTCTCAGCAAAACATAAGAGAAAATAAGGGGGGGGGGATTTCTCAGCAGAAAATGAGAGAAAGTAAAGGGGTGGGGGGGGAGGGGCATATGTGGACATAAGAAGTAAAGTATGGACAGTGGACATAAGAAGTAAAGTATGGATAGTGGACATAGGAAGTAAAGTATGGACAGTGGACATAAGAAGTAAAGTATGGATAGTGGACAGTGGAAGTAAAGTATGGACAGTGGACATAAGAAGTAAAGTATGGACAGTGGACATAAGAAGTAAAGTATGGACAGTGGACATAAGAAGTAAGTTTCTTGATGCTGAGGGACGAAAAGAGGGAAATTTTCTCCTTGGTGAAACATCTTGCTGGAGTACCGGAGGTATATAATATATGTAGTGGGAAGGGACACACTTGATGGGAAAGAGGGGAGGGAGACCGAAAGGGAGAGAGGAGAGGGGGGGGAGTGTAAAAAGAAGGTTTGATAGAGGGAACTGTAACATCTAAGGTCTTATCGTCCCGAAATCGAAGAGAGAAGGAGGAATGGATAGATTGACAGAAGAAAGCCAAATTTTCCGAGAACGAATCTTATCTGTTTAGTATAAAATTCGCCCCGAGCAGGAAACGATCCCGCGACCTAGCGTTTACAAAGCAGACGCGCTACTCTTCAAGTTGAATAGGTTGACTATTTCAGAGTTTAGTGTAGGGTGGGATAGTAACAACCAGCAAGAGTGGTCTGGCCGGGGAAAACCCATTTCTCTTAACTAATGTTCAACAATATTAACCTGCAAAAAAAATACTCCCCCTATAAAATGTTTGATTACCTATTGTAGCTATTATTAATCATTAACAAATTTCTCAGCAAAACATAAGAGAAAATAAGGGGGGGGGGATTTCTCAGCAGAAAATGAGCGAAAGTAAAGGGGTGGGGGGG
>NW_007377586.1:310274-315119 GCF_000475195.1 Diaphorina citri
TCCTTCTTAAAAAATCCAAGAATTTTGTCTGATTAATAATAATAATAATAATAGACTCTTGATTGGAAGGCAACCACTAGGCGAGGTTAACGCCTTAGGCGTTCTCTACCACCTAACCCTTAGAGCTCCATTATTACGTGGTCAAATTCTCAAATAGATGAGGATAAAATTCCATACCTCGGCTGAAATCGAACCCACGCCCTCCTGATTACCAGGCGAGCGTCTTGACCACTACGCCACCGAGACAGGTTCCCTTCATCTGATTCCCTTCTTTCTGCTCTCTAAGCGCTTTCTACAGTTCTCTTTAAATTGGGTAGAAATGGGCCATCTTCGCTCAGCAAAAAATAACTTGAAAATCATTAAATCATCTACAATCTCCTTCGAACAAAGAATTTACCTATATTTATTAGATATTGTTTCAATGATAAAAGTAATTGATCTTGAAGTTAATATAAGAATCAAAAGGGTGATTTTTAACATTTTTGATAAGTAAAAAAAGTCTTCCTCTTGATTAATTAAATTGGAAGAGCGGAATTCACAAATAATTCCGCCATTAAATTAACGATGGGCGAGGGTATCCCCCTCGCTTTATTTATTTACTCCCAAGATATAAAATTAATTAGAAAGTTAATTATCTTTACGATAATGTTTTTTTTTCTGCTGATTCTTCTTCTTCTTCTTCTTCTTCTTCTTCTTCTTCTTCTTCTTCTTCTTCTTCTTCTTCTTCTTCTTCTTCTTCTTAGATTACTACTTCTATTAAGAGGCTGAGATCTAAGTACTCGTACTTATAGCTTATAGTCAGCGAGCAATGATGCACTAGTAAAATGGAGTGCCCTATGGAATCGGTACTATGGATCAATACAACGAAAGTGCCCGTGCCAGAATCCGAGAAGAAAAATCTCCTTCGTGTTGGATATTTAAGTATGCCTGTATGCCCTAATGCCCTATGCCTAGTTTTAACAAAATTGAACGAACTGACAAACAAGACTGGACAAGAGCTATCCGATCGGAGAACAGACGACATACAGACAAAGTAATATTAAATGCAATAAAATAATATCCATTGAAATTTTCAGTCTAACCAACAGCCCAAGAAACTTCTGGAAGTTCTGGGTAAGAAAGAGTGTGAGTGATGGAAAAAGAAGAAGAAAAAAAAAACGCCTTGTTCGAGAAAAAACTGATGTATGCAACAATCCCTTTTCCCTGTCTCCCCCCCCCGAAGGTACTTTGCACTCACCAACATTACACTATCAAGATTATGTATGTAGGTATAGCTAGTAGCTATACACCAACTAACCTGAAACACAAAGAAAAAGAAACAAATTAATTCGTTGTTGGCCTTTGGTTGGCATGTCATTTTTTTTTAACACTCTGTATAGTCTGTATGCACACTAACACATCTCTCTCTCTCTCTCTCTCTCTCTCTCTCTCTCTCTCCCACATACGGAATTCGTTAACACAATTTGCTCTTCTTCGCCTCTCTCTCCATTCCCCTCTATTCTTCTTTATCATTTAATTCTTCTCTACCCCTACCTTCCATGAAGTGTTCTCTCTCCCTCTCCTCCTTCTCCTCCTCCTCCTCCTTCTCCTCCTCCATCTCCTCCTCCTTCTCCTTCTCCTCCTCCTTCTTCTCCTCCTCCTTCTTCTCCTCCACCTTCTTCCCTCTCTTCCAAAAGTAACACGCCCCAAATCATCTTATTTTCGAGGTAAAGTACGTGCTTTTCAATTTTGACCGCTTTTCTATAAAAGACATCTCCTCTCTCTCTCTCTCTCTCTCTCTCTCTCTCTCTCTCTCTCTCGCATCGTATGTGCCCTAACTTCGTAAAGGGAGGTAGGTAGGTAGGTATAAAGTTGAAGGTAAGTTTCTATAAATATAGGTAAGGGCTGAAGAAACAAACACAGAACACAAGAAAGTTAGGACGAGTTTTAAGTAAAAAGGAGAGCGTGTTTGGACTTCACAAAATAAGATGGGGAACCCATTTTCACCATGGGAGGGGCATGCTAGGACACAGACCACACGAGTTTTCTCTTTCGCAGCAATGAAACAACTGCTGCCTTACACTCGTATTTATGAACAAGAATGATCGTTCTAAGATCAGTCTCAAGTCAAAATTGACCAATCAAATGCCTTGAGACTATGCTTAGCACGAACTTAAGAGCCAGCATTTTGTTCATAAATGAATCCAATAAACACTCAATTAGCTACGAGAAAAAAATATGTAAATTTCTCAAAGCTTCCCACCTCCTAACACACCAAGGGGGAAGCACCAGCTGGAACAATGAGAAAGGGTTAGAGCTGCTGTGGAAGGAGGAAGAAGAGAAGAATGTTGGGACAATGTACATAAGAAAAAGAAATTAGGAAATCAGGAATAGGGAGTCTGAGAGGAGAGGAAGAAGGGAGAAAGAGACGAAGAGGGGCAAAAAGGGACGTAAGATTAAGGAAAAGGGCGGGAGGAGAAGGTCTGAGAAAGGGCTGGAGGGGGTGTAAGATGCTGATGATGAGGGCCCTTTTTTTCACCCGCGTTTTGCCCTTTGGAAAATTAACGCAAAGTAAGGTGGAAAGTAAAAATGGCGGTAAGGTCAGGCCCCCGTTTTATAAAACCCTTCAATTTTTAATGTGAGCACTGAACAAGTCATGTATACTTATTAATTATGTTTAATGTTTATGTACGCTAGGGTAAATACATAAATAAAATTATCAAAAACACATATTATACGTTAATACGTATATACGTATCTAGGTATAATACTTTATGTAGGTATAATGGTATGTCTATAAGTAAGTATAATAATAAATATGAAAATACTAACCACAATGGATTGAATTTTGACGGACACCTCGAAAAAAAAGGAAAAAAATGGACAGATAGCAAAATTGTGCAACAAACAAACAAACAAATGATTTTTCTTTTGAGTTTCGAGCTGTCAAATTTCAATTTGTCATTCATATGAGAAGATGCATTTACCATAGACAGGGTGGTCTGATATTAGATATAAACTTTTTTTTTTCTTTTCTAAGAGGTTTGACAGACGGAACTGTAGCTGCTGGGGTCTTATAGTGTCGAATTGGAAGAGAGGAGGAAGGTAGGATAGGAGAAAACCAGCCGTTCCGAGAACGAACCTTCTCTGTTTAGGAGAAAATCTGGCCCGGGCGGGAATCGAACCCGCGACCGAGAACTTACAAGACAGACCCACAACTTTTTCTTCTTTTCTAAGAGGTTTGACAGACGGAACTGTAGCTGCTGGGGTCTTATCGTCTCGAATTGGAAGAGAGGAGGAAGGTAGGATAGGAGAAAACCAGCTCTTCCGAGAACGAACCTTCTCTGTTTAGGAGAAAATCTGGCCCGGGCGGGAATCGAACCCGCGACCGAGAACTTACAAGACAGACCCACTCTACCTCTAAGCTAGCTAGGCTGGCAGATGAAGTTTTTTTTTCTTCTTCTTGTTCTTCTTCTTCTTCTTTTTTTATCGCTTAAAAAGAAAGAAGCGTGGAATTCAAAACGCATAGAGCTGAGAGCGAAAAGCTCTTTGCGCTATGGCCTCCCCTCCACTCTGTATTTAGCCTTCCACACATAGTCGACAGGCCGTTAATCGATGTCTACTGAAACCTAGAGGAGGAGAACTATCGATAGTTGAGGCTTGACTATCGATAGTTTTCGATAGTTTTTTCTGCACATTTTTCGTTTGTTTTGGTCGTTTTAGAAGTGAAATTCTTCTTCTTCTTCTTCTTCTTCTTCTTATCGCTTAAAAAGAAAGAAGCAAGGAATTCAAAACGCATAGAGCTGAGAGCGAAAAGCTCTTTGCGCTATGGCCTCCCCTCCTCTCTGTTTTTAGCTTTCCACACATAGTCGACGCCGTTAATCGATGTCTACTGAGACCGTCCACACTGCCTTGACAACATAGATTCACATCGTCGCGCCGCGTCGCTTCGACTATGTAGGTAACTATGTATGGACAGTGGACATAAGAAGTAAAGTATGGATAGTGGACATAAGAAGTAAAGTATGGACAGTGGACATAAGAAGTAAAGTATGGATAGTGGACATAAGAAGTAAAGTATGGATAGTGGACATAGGAAGTAAAGTATGGATAGTGGACATAAGAAGTAAAGTATGGATAGTGGACATAAGAAGTAAAGTATGGACAGTGGACATGAGAAATAAAGTATGGATAGTGGACATAAGAAGTAAAGTATGGACAGTGGACATAAGAAGTAAAGTATGGACAGTGGACATAAGAACTTAAAAAAATTTTTTTTTTTTTTTTTTTTTTTTTTTACACCAGATTTTTTCGTTTTGATTTTCAGATATAAACAATACCAAACATCTGAGAGACTATATGGATTGTACGAGGAAGAGTTCAATTTGATTGACGGCTATACTGAGGATTACATCAACTTTCTTTGGAGAGGCACGGTAAGTATTATGCTAAACCCTAATTGATTAACTGTAAATCTGAAAATAATAATAATAATAAGGTTTATTCGGTTTCTTCACAAATTTCATCGTGTTCCTATATAAGTACATAATGTTTGTACTTTTCAGGAACATTTTAGTTTCTTATCATATCATGATTTGTTCATTTTCTTCTTCTTCCTCTACTTCTTGATTATGTCAAATTTCATTATTCGTTTCTAAAAGGTGTTTTTGTATCTCCAATTTCATTTTGTTTTTACTGTCTATATTTCTCAGTTCATTTGGTAATGAATTTATCAAGTTCGGTACTTGATATTTTATTGTAGTTTTGCCATAGTTATTTCTTGTATTCGGCTCATAGTCCCTTTTCTTTATACCTTTTATTATTATTGATACGGATGCCCATCTGGGTAATTTTTTCCTGATGGGA
>NW_007377586.1:319564-324774 GCF_000475195.1 Diaphorina citri
ATGCGACTACTATGAAACAATATAAACGTAATCACTTCTAAATATGCTTCGGTTATCCGTTCTAAGTTTTACTAAATCTGTCTTATTATTAAACCAAAGAGTTTTTCCCGACTCATGCTGCTCAACCGAAGCGGTTGACCCTTGTTTTGCATAATCAACCAAGGCCAACCTTTTTCCAAACATACTTTAACCAAGGGACTATGCGACGGGACTATCCTTCAAATATTATTAATATAATTTTACTAAAAAAAGCAGTAAGATGTTAAAAAACTAAGTCTTCAATAACCTTCTACTATAAGTCTCACCGTCATGATTTTCCCCCAACATTTAGAATATAATATTCTTGCTCTAGGTAAGTGTCAAGTATCAAGGTGTGGTGACTAGCGAGATAGAGATCTTCGTGGTTTTGTGATCTTTCGACTTTAAACCATCCTTTTAAGCTAAAATATCCAGATCGATCCACAGTCGTTATGTCTTTCCTAAAACGCTTTTGGTTATTGGGCTAGGACTCTATACTAGGTTAAAACTATAGCGATTTTAGAGTTATTCTTTATGTGTCTCACGGTCTCTGCGCGCCCGTCTCTTTTGAAAAGGGAGCTGAGCGGATTTATAAACTCAAAGCAAATACAAAAATCAAACTATTGATTGTATCAAATGCCGTACGGAAAGGGTGTTCAAACCGGTACGGACGCCTACTTGATCTCGCTCTAATGCCTCGCTTCATCCCTTTGCCTTTTAAGTCGATCCACGAATTTGATAGCTGGCTATCTTTTCAAATAACACCTTTATCACTTTCAAATACAAGACCTTCTTTTCTACTGTACCGTTTGAGACCTACAAGTTTACTGAATCAGGAATAATCTGTGTTATACTGTTTAAAGACGGTTTTGGGAAATATTTGTAAGCAGGTCAACAACAAAAAAAATTCCAAAATAGAAAAACTTAGAACATCTCGGAATTTATCTAACGTTATTTGTTAAACAAATGATTAAATGGAAAAAAACAGGTAAGAAGAATTACAGCCATTGGTATAATTTATCGCGAAAAAGGTTCCCCTTGGTTAAGCATGTACTTAAAAACTTCCCCTTTCGGTTAAAAGTAAATCACTGTGTTTTTACACCTGGAAAAAAAACCCTTGGATTGAGGTGGAAAAAGGCGAGTTTTTCTATAAAATTATTTGGTTTCCTTTTTTGTTAAAGGCTAGCATAAGCTTTTAGGGGTACTCTGTTGTGTGCCTAAGTCTTGGTTCTTTACTTTGACAAGATTTTTAAGTACTTTTGTGTTCACTAAACTACTGTTTTTCTTTGTTATACAATCGGTAACGTTATAATATATTAATTGTTCTTTGAAGATATTTTTATAGAACACATGTAAACCTATTTTTTGTACTTTACCTTTTGGTGTTTGGGTATATGTAAGTCTTTTGTTAACCTTAAGTCATTACATAGTTTACCTTCCCCGGTATATCTTTTTCAGAAATGTGATTGTTGCTTTACGTTACCTATATATTTTAAATACACTTAAGACTATATTCTTATAAAACGGTAACTTTTCAATACCTATGTGGAGTCTTCCCTTTTTAAAATTTCAGGATATTTTAGTTACCGTATTTTTCCTTATTAGTTCCGTTAGTAAATATAGGAAAATGTTTGGTTTTCCTTTTGCTCTCCTTTTGTGACTTTAAGATATCTTATGACTTGAGAGAGTTTTGAACCCGTAATTTTAACATACCTAAATCAATTGTAATAATACGTTCAAAAACTTTAAGTCATAGGATATCTTAAAGTTAAAAAAAAGGAGAGCCAAAAAGAAAACAATTTCCTATATTACTAACGAAACTAATAAAGAAAATACGTAAAAAATAATCCGAAATTTAAAAGAAGACTCCACATAGGTATTGAAGTTACCGTATAAGAAATTATTATCTTAAAGGTGGTATTTCAAAATATATAAGTACGTAAAAGCAACAATCCACATTTGAAAAAAAGATTATACCGAAGTAATATGTAAATGACTTAAGTTTAAACAAAGACTTACATAAACCCCAAAACACCAAAAGGTAAAGTAACAAAAATAGGGTTTACATGGTGGTTCTATTAAATATCTTCCAAAGAACCAAATAATATATTCAAACCTTTAACGTATTGTATAACAAAGAAAACAGTAGTTATGTAAAACAAAAGTGTACTTCAAAAACTCCTTGTCAAAGTAAAGAACCAGACCTTATCTAACAAACAGTACCCCTAAAAGCCTTAGCTAGCTTTAACAAAAGAAACAAATATTTTTTATAGAAAACTCCCTTTTCCCAACTCCAACCCAAGGGTTTTTTTTCCAGGTCAAAAACAGGTGTAATACTTTAACCCAAGGGGAAGTTTTTTAAAGTACATGCTTAACCCCAGGGGGAACCCTTTTTTCCTAATTAACCAAGGCTGTAATTCTTTACTGTTTTTTCAGCCCATTTTAATCAATTTTGTTTAACAAATTAGAAATTAGATCAAATAAATGTTTAAGTTTTTTGCTATTTTGTAATTTTTTTTTGTTGTTGACTGTTAAATATTTCCCGAAACCCGTCCTTACCGTATAACACCCAAGATTAATTCTGATTCAAAGTAAACTTAGGTCCTCAAAGGTACCAGGTGAGAAAGAAGTTGTTATTTGAAAGTGAAGTGTTATTGTTAAAGATTAGACCGGGCTATCCAAATATTCGGTTGAATCGACCTTAAAGGCCAGCCGAAGCGAGGCCCTTAGGCGCGATCAAAGTAGGGCTCCGTACCGGTTTTGACCACCTTTTCCCCGGCTACCGGCCTTTGTGAACATCAATCAATAGTTGATTTTTGTATTATTGCTTTTGAGTCCGCTCACCTAATCCGCCTTCGCTCCTTTTCAAAAGAGGAGGGCGTCAGAGACGGTGAGGACACTAAAGAATTAACCTCAGAGAAATTCGCGTAGTTTTCTAATAGTAATAGAGGTCCTAGCAAATTCTAAAAGCGTTTTGAGGAAGAGAATACGTCGTGGATCCTGGTATTTTCCTTATAAGGATGGTTTAAAGTCGAAAGATCACCAACAGACCCGAAGATTCTCTATCCTCCGCCTAGGTCACACATCTGATAACCTTGACACCTTACCTAGAGGCCAAGAATAATTATATTTCCCTAAATGTTGGGCGAAAATCATGGTAACGGGTGGAAGACTTATAAAGTAGAAGGTTAATTGAAGACTTAGTTGTTTTAACCATCCTTTACGTGCTTTTTTTAGTAATTTATTAATAATATTTGAAGGACTAGTCCCGTCCATAGTCCCTTGGTAAGTATGTGGAAAAAAGAGTTTGGCTTGGGTTGATATGCAAAAAGGGGTCAACCCCCCTTGGGTTTGAGCATGAGTCCGGGAAAAACTCCTATTGGTTTAATAATAAGACAGATTTTAAGGTACAAACTTAGAACCGATAACGAAACAATATTTAGAAAGTGATTTACCCGGTTATATTGTTTCATAGTAGTTCGCACAACATTTTATAACCAAAAATTAGGTTAATAGTACATATAGAAAATGTAATGTCTAATTTTTGTCCTATCCACCCTTTTAATACCGAGGAACATAATAGGTGTACAAATGAACTATAATAATGATATACCAAGGAAGGGGTTAGAATGAATTAACTATAGCAAGTTTTGTAGTTAGCACTTGTAAAATTTAAAAAGAAAAGTTTGTTAAAGTACCGAACATGTAAAAATGTCCCAACCCTCAACTATCTTCCCGGTTTCCACTTCATGACCTGGTTACGAGGTCTCCCTTCTTACGAGACTCTCCCTTCTATAATCACACTGAGTTAATCTAGCAATCAAATGTAAACGCACCTCAGTACAGTCGATAACCATTGGTGACCGTGTAGTCTCAAATACTTTTTCTAGAACCTTCAGTGGGTTCCGTCTGGATTGACTACCCCTCCACTCATGGAAACAAGAAGGGGAAATCGTTGTGGACTCTCCGTCGGATTCTGCGCAAAGCAAGAATAAACTTGAGTAGTCAATCTTATCGAAGTCCCACCGACCGGTTCTTTAAACCTTCACAAATAGAATATGAAGGGTCTCTACCTTTCAACACCTCTTTGCCTCTTGGACGCAAAAAGATACATTCTAAAATAAACACAACTCACAACAACAACTCCGCCGGGTGTGGGTGGGATGCCATAATACAAACAGTATAACGACTCTTAACACAGTCTCACCATTGCAATATCAATTTTTTCTGACATCTCACAAACTACTTGGAATTGACCTCAACTTTCAAATCCGCTGATCAAGTCTCTCCAAATCCTGGTCCCATATCAAATCCTGATAAGTTTCCAAATCCACCTGATGCAGTTTCAAATTAATCTCTATTCCGGTAAAACAAAAAAACGAGAAGGTACAAGTTATGTTGTGATTTCACTCAAGCGAAGAGAGAAAGAAGAAGGAACAGGTGGCGACATAGGTTTACTTCCAAACGCTAGTAAGACCCGTCAAAAAGAGAACTTAGAGTTAAAAAGACTTATAAGGTTACTACTTCACACCCAGGTTGCGAAATAACAGGCACTTAGGTGTACAAAAGAACCAAACGGTCCGTCTCAGTATTAGAGTGTGGGAGCAGTGGAGTAATATTTGTGGCGCACTAAAAGCCGGGAGCCACGTTATTTTCACAACGTGTTCCCTCCTAAACCTTTGTTCATACTGTGTACCTTGTAAAATATTGGTTTTTAATCCAATATCATGTATATCTTTTACATACAGATTAAAAAGGATAGGTGAAATTATGGCTCCTTGTATTAGTCCACATGTTACTTTGATTTTATTACTATATTCCTTCCCAATCTTGACTAATTGATATCGTTCAAACATCAATCGAACATTTTAAATTTTCTTTTCAACAATCATGCTTGTACATTTTACAGGGTTGGAGTGATAGAAGCAAAGGTGAAGTACTGACCAATGCTCCAGAGGAAGATGCTCTGAGAGGAAGATATAGTGTGACTCAATTAGATCGTAGTTTACATGTGCGGAGTCATGTAGCTATTGTAACACTGGCACATCAGATTATGAAAGATCTTGGAGTCACCAAGGCAGACCTAACTGATGAGGTGAGTACTTTGTTCTTCACCTTTAGCCAACACCTGAGAGCAGCCTAAGACGCGTTTCGTTCTTATTTGAACTCATCAGTTAGACATAGCTCTCAGG
>NW_007377587.1:0-15413 GCF_000475195.1 Diaphorina citri
CTCTCTCTCTCTCTCTCTCTCTCTCTCTCTCTCTCTCTCTCTCTCTCTCTCTCTCTCTCTCGCTCTCTCTCTCTCTCTACTTTTTCAATCAGAAAATGAAATTTCTATTTCGCAAAATTCGATTCCGTTATTTCCGTCTGATTTCTGCCTAGAATTTGTGGAATTGGCAAAAAAATAAGCAAAGAGGTTCCCATTTGAAATTCTTGAAAAATGGGCCTTCACCGACCGAAGAAGAAAAGAATGGCTGAGATACCGGTACACCTGTTTCTATTGGCTACTCGAGAGGCTCTCACTGAGAGCACTTCACGATCTCCAGTTTTCGACCATGCCGGACGTTGCTTAACACAAAGTGCTCGCCCAATTTTTGGAGTATCAAGGCGTCTGGGAAAGTCTCGAGACAGCATTCAAAGCTCACACTCCATTAATAGTGAGAAAGGAATAAGAAAAAAGTACGAAAACTTACAGGTACTACACCAAAGTCCTACTTACTGTAATGGGTTTTTTTTTCCTCTTCTGATTTCCATTAGTAAGTAACTAAGGTAATGCAAAGGGAAAACACCTTTCTTCCCTAGAAAAACAGGACGGAAAAGGAGCCAGAGGAGAGAGGGAGATTCTGGGAGAGAGGTAAGGTTAGAACAAGATGGACAAAAAAAGGAGGCTCAAAAAGGTAGCTGAAGAAAGCACGTAGGAAGGAAGGGAGAGAAAAAGTGTGAGACGTACGGGAAGAAATGGACAAAAAATTGAGAGAGGAAACAAGAAGTGAGAAGAACCGTACAAAAGGTGTGGGAAATTACGGGAGAGAAGAGAGAAGGGAAAAAAGCGCAAGAAAATGGGGAGAAACACAAGAAAGGAGGGATGCAATAAGTAAGGGAGGGAATCACACCAAGAAGTATGGGGAATCATAGAAGAAGCGGGGGAAAAAGTGGAAGTACGGGGGAAATTTTACGAAGAGTGGAGGGAAAGAAAAAGACGTGCGAAGTGGGAGAAAGAAGGGATTTTTAATGGAGCTGGCGAGAGAGAAACTTTTACGGACACGGTGGTAAAGTTTTATAATGTAACAACTAATGACCGAAGGGGCATTAAAATGGGGCGCTTTCCATTAAATATTTTTCGGTGTAAAAAAAAATCCCTGGGAAAACTTGTCTGGGAAAACTCGAAAACTTTGAGCTAAGATGAATTTGAGTATGTACCAGCATCCCTTAAGGATCAATATAGAATAGAATAGAGAACTAGAGTAAGAATAGAGTATTAGGAATAGAATAGAATGGTGTTGATCTCGGGGGCGTTGAAGCTTGGTAGCTGCTTGTCTTGGAAATCAGCTGCTGTGACGAAATTCTATAGTTATGAGTTGATCTAATTACAAATTTACATAATTTAAAACCGCCTATGCTAAATGCCTCCTAACTTGTTTTGTAGATTATGGTTAGTATACGAAGGATCATTTACTTGTTCCCAGTTTTGAAGAGCTCCCTCTGTTTCTAGGTCTTCTATCCCATTACAAGTTAGTACATACATTTTCTCATGACAAATCTTAAAATTTAATAATGGGGAATATGTTTTGGGACACCCTGTATACGCGAAGCTCAGACAATCCTCTGGTCCTTACCGACAGAATAAATATTAAATTCAAATGAAGTGTGGGAGCAGATGATATACTGGTCCAAAGTATATGCGCCCAAGCATCTTAACATTATGCGCCATCCGCCATACTCAGAACATGAACTTTCTTTGTATTGCTACCTATACAATATTGCAGAAAAAGAGATGAACAAAAACATACAAAGGTAATTGAAAAGAAATGGGGACCCAATTAAAAGCGAACTTGCAGCACGTAGGAATGGGCCAAATTCCTGAAAAGTCCGAACCATCCATTTTGATGCAACAGCAGACAAAGAGATGAACAAGAACATACAAAGGTAATTGAAAAGAAAGGGGACCCAATTAAAAGCGAACTTGCAGCACGTAGGAATGGGCCAAATTCCTGAAAAGTCCGAACCATCAATTTTGATGCAACAGTGCGCTAGATATTTTGACTAAGGTCCTTTTCGCACCCACCCGAGAAAGAGTTCTCTCTCTCTCTCTCTCTCGCGCGCTGCCCAAAAGTCCTTCGACATCTTTTGCAACAATTGACAAAATAATAAAAACCGAAGAGAAAGGCAGATTTCGCCAGAGCATTTGATACTCTGGAGTCGTAAATAAGATCCTTTATGTGCCTCTTCCTCTCTCTCTCTCTCTCTCTCGTGCGCTGCCCAAAAGTCCTTCGACATCTTTTGCAACAATAATTGACAAAATAATAAAAACCGAAGAGAAAGGCAGATTTCGCCAGAGCATTTGATACTCTGGAGTCGTAAATAAGATCCTTTATGTGTGTAAAGATTATAACGATTGACCCATTGAGGTCGAACGGGGTACTCTCCGTAACATTTTGATTCTCATAACGTGGGAATAGCTGGAAATTTGACCAGAAAAAAATGAAGGCAACTCGGTGTACCCCAGGGTTTTTTTATGGGCTGCATCCGTGCTAAAAAAAAAAAGATTTTTTTTCTCGAAGTCGGCTAAATCGTCTGGATGTCATTTTACATTCATTTTAGGCCAAAATAATCTTCCAACGAATAAGTTGAGAACTATGCAGAGACTGGTCGTGAGGATAAACCCAACCGTCCCAAAACGACCCAAAAGACACTAAACGGGTGAAAAAAAGTAAAAATGGGACGAAATTTACGATCCACCATTGTACACCGAACCTGAAGTCGCAAAATATAAGTGCCTTAACATTTACTTATGTACCGTGAAAAATGAAGGAAACTCGCGGTACCCCAGGGTTTTTCGATGGGCTGCATCCGTGCTTAAAAAAGAAGATTTTTTTCGAAGTCGGCTAAATCGTCTGGATGTCATTTTACATTCATTTTAGGCCAAAATAATCTTCGAACGAATAAGTTGAGAACTATGCAGAGACTGGTCGTGAGGACAAACCCAACCGTCCCAAAACGACCCAAAAGACACTTAACGGGTGAAAAAAATGGGACGAAATTTACGATCCACCATTGTACACCGAACCTGAAGTCGCAAAATATAAGTGCCTTAACATTTACTTATGTACCGTTTGACTTTTGCATATCCATTATGTTGCATATTATTTTCTGTATATCTATTAGGTATACGTTGTATTCATATGTTCAGATCATGCAAGAGTGTGCTATTACTACAATTGTTGGTACAAGCATCAGGTACAGTTCGTTCTACAATTGCTCCACTTTAATTGAAATGTAAAATAAATAGCTTCGAACTGAATGTCACGACAAGAGTATCACATGATCAGGACATGGGTTTGTGTTTCGACGAAACCGACTGGTAAACTAGCAACAAGAGAACAGTGAAATGGATGGAAACTTTAGATATCTAAGTAGATTAGCCACAAAAGATCTAACCAGGTCGCAGTGACAAAGGGCGTTTATTAAAGCCAATGGTGCTACTTATAACAACTATGTATCTATTTGACTTACTGCTTTATATGGAGCTTCACAAAGTTACTGAGTCTTTGAAAATAATTTAATATTGTAACAAGATAACATACGGCTTGGGAATATTGTCAAAATTTTAATAAAATAGCTGCACTGAGACGCCCAAGAGCAGTCCAGAAAGTCCCCTACCTATACCAACTATGTATTTACTTGACTTACTGCTTTATATGGAGCTTCACAAAGTTACTGAGCCTTTGGTAACACATTATTATTTAATAATGTAACAAGATAGGTAACATACGGCTTGGGAATATTGTCAAAAATGAGACACCCAATCTGAGCAGTCCAGAATGTCCTTCAGGAAATTTTGCAAACCACAGAACAAAATTGTTGAAATGATAAATGGTGCTCAATGACCAACAAGACAAAACGACAACAACCTGATCTGAAGAGAAGATATAAGATATAAGTATGCCAAACAAAGCAAAGATAGAAGTATAGTTGGTTTACGAGACACCTTAAAAGATCTATTAAACGAATATCACAGTTTAACAGCTGAAAAATCAAATAAAACAGCTCATGCATGATAAGTATGGTCGTCAATTACATTACTTTATTTGCGAATTATGGATGCTTTTTACTGTTAAGGTCGTGGGTTCGCATTCCAAGGGTCAGCGAATCGTGATACGTTGACTTTTAGAGCCTTGTTGAAGGAATTTGGGGAATAAAAGATTTTGTAGAAATTAAAGAAGTTAAAAATTTTGTAGCCAACAGCCATCCAAGATATAAACAAGGTCTTTGATATTAAGGTAGGTACTAGGTAAGTGTAATCAGATAATGTTTTTGTCTCTATAAAGATGAGTTTTATAAATATCATCAGAGTTGTACGGGTCAAATCATCATGGTACACGAATTGCTAAAACTCAACTCCACAAAATGTTTTTGAAGCACTCAAATCATTTCATTTTTTCTGGCAACACGCACAACGACCAGATGATAATCCAGCAGCTCTTTCTTCATTGTTATCGTTATTATTATTGTTATTATCAACGATGTAATAAAAAACATGGCTTCTCTCTCTAAAAAAAAACAGCACGGGGTTCGGCCAAGTGCCCACAGAGTGCGGGGCATGTTCCAGTATTTTGAAAATACCATCAGAAACTTCCAAAGTAGGAGAAGGTGACTTCAAAGAACAAACGCACGCACTTTGACTCTAGAAAGAGGGGCTCCGATTTTTCGTTATTTTTTACTTCTTTTTTGTGCTTATTTTTTGGTTTGTAGGGGCAATTTCGTCTTCTTCTTTGTCCTTTCTTTCTACTTCTTTCTTGTTTGTTCCGAAAACCACGTGGTTTTTGAAGGTGTGAGGATTGTTTTTTGGATGATCTCCCTTTCACCTTTTCTTTATTTCCATATCCATTCTGTTCCGGGTGTTTCGCATTCCATTCGACGCCAGTCAGCTGATCGGCTGGTTTTTCTCATTCGTGTCCTTGCCAGCGCCGAGTGAGCATCGACGGAAAAATATTTACGAAATTTATTTAAATTTATATTAATTTTAGAATTTATTTGGAAAGAAGATGCTTTTCAATGTTGATATTGGCCGCTTGAATTAATATTTATAAGGGAAGGGCTCTTTGAAGAAAATTAAAAAAAAGTTATCTATACATTTACCTATACTCACGTACAAGACAGGTCTGGGAATTACATAATGTACCTACAAAACTACATTTTTTATGATGAGTACTTACTAAAAAATGTTTTGGGAAATGTGGCATATCCACTAGCTATCAGTATTGAGAAGATTTCCAAGACAAATCATTACTTGGTAAAACTGTCACATCCACTAAAACGGTAAGGATTTTCTTTCACACTTACACATGCTGGTTCTTGAAATGTTGCATAATCAACGAAGACTGTCGCTTACCTGTGAACAAAAAACAAAAACGGATGCAATTAATAAATTGATTACCTACATTAAAATTTGATGAACATAAACTAAAACAAACTCGGTAAGTAATAATATGGTCTTCAAATAACATTGTTTGAAGATGTCGTCCGGCTTTTTCCATCTTGATTTCATATTTTAGTTCAAGGATCATCTTTTAGAATTTAGAACGTTTCTTTTATTACCTTTACATTACCTTGATAATTTAAGGTACATAGCTAGTTAAAAACTATGTAATGGATTTTTAGAGATGAATGATCTTAGAAAAACAATTTATTAGATCACCAAAAATAGCGAAAGAGTCATAATCATAACTCTTCGGGAAATTGGAGAAAAGATAATTATTTTATTTTCTAATAATATCTTGGAAATGGATAGGTTTACGATAACGGTGTTGTATCATGTCAAAACTACGTTATCGTTAAAGAAGGTCGTTATGTAGAATATTGTAGAACATGAACTTTTTCACTCCTTTCCTATCTTATCACCTTTTATACTTCTACCCCTTGCACTCCTTATTTCATCTTTATACCTACTCTTTTCCTATAGCTAAAAGATCCTCCTGCACTCCTTATGTTACATATCTGCTCATCACTTTTTCACTCCTTTCCTATCTTATCACCTTTTATACTTCTGCTCCTTGCACTCCTTATTTCATCTTTATACCTACTCTTTTCCTATAGCTAAAAGATCCTCCTGCACTCCTTATGTTACATATCTGCTCATTCACTCCTTTTATCCCTTCATACTCACTTCTCTCCTTTCCTGTTTAATTGTATACCTGATGCTTTCTTCTTCTTCTTCTTCTTCTTCTTCTTCTTCTTCTTCTTTTTCTTCCTTTCTTCTCTCACCTTAACTGCTACATGTATACCCATCAATTCCCCTTTTATTTTTAAAATATACTTAGAGAAAGATCTAGCACTAGCACCCACATGGTTGTTTTGTTTCTCTTGTAACTTAAAAGTTTCAAAGTGCGAAGAAATACAACAAGATTGAAACTCATTACAACTCAATTTACAATGTCATTTGGAAAAACAATTAAAAAACACAAATATTTCCTTATTTTCCTCTGTCTCGGATCCTAGGAAATTTATCTTCCTTAGTGAAAACTCTTTCTGGGATTTTATTGGCGTTTAAATCTCTTTTTATTTGACTTTTCTCCCGCATTATTTGAGAAAATTAGCTATGCAAGATACACACACTGCAAAAAAGTTGCAATCAAAATGAACTTTGTTTATTTATTGTATTGAAATGACTCAATAAACACTGTAAATTTGTATTTAATTTAAATCTTCGAAGGAAAAAATACCTGATGCTTTCTTCTTCTTCTTCTTCTTCTTCTTCTTCTTCTTCTTTTTTCTTCCTTTCTTCTCTCACCTTAACTGCTACATGTATACCCATCAATTCCCCTTTTATTTTTTTAATATAGGTACTTAGAGAAAGATCTGGCACTAGCACCCACATGGTTGTTTTGTTTCTCTTGTAAATTAAAAGTTTCAAAGTGCGAAGAAATCCAACAAGATTGAAACTCATCACAACTCAATTTACAATGCCATTTGGAAAAACAATTAAAAAACACAAATATTTCCTTATTTTCCTCTGTCTCGGATCCTCGGAAATTTATCTTCCTTAGTGAAACTCTTTCTGGGATTTTATTGGCGTTTAAATCTCTTTTTATTTGACTTTTCTCCCGCATTATTTGAGAAAATTAGCTATGCAAGATATAAACACACACTGCAAAAAAGTTGCAATCAAAATGAACTTTGTTTATTTATTGTATTGAAATGACTCAATATACACTGTAAATTTGTATTTAATTTAAATCTTCGAAGGAAAAAAAGCTCAGACGAAGTTCTTTTATTGAAAAATGGCTGTGAAAGGCACAGGGATCCGAAAAAAGGGAGAAATTGGAGAAAGAATACATTTCGCCACTATCACTTCTCTTATTTCCCTTAACACTGCCCCAAAATACTAGGAGTCCTCAAAAAAGTTTGACAATTAGTGGATGTGCCATTTCACTCTTTATTCGGTATGGTAGTTTTGACACATCCACCAATACCATTGTTTATTAAAGTTCATTTCATAGTGAATAGTGGAGATGCCATTTCACTCTTTATCCGGCATGGTAATTTTGACACATCCACCAATAATTTTGTTAGTACACTTTCTACTACTTTTATGTAGAATACTTTGTACCAAGTTTAGCACACTTTGTACTAAGTTTAGTTCACTTTGTACCAAATTTAGTTCACTTTGTACTAAGTTTAGTTCACTTTGTACTAATATGCGCTAATCGGGTTAGCAATGTTGCATTATAAACTCATGTTTAGCGCTGGGCAATCGGCGAGAGAGATTTATTGATGCTCTGGTATTCAGGTACACCTAATACATTTATACTATCCCCAGATACCTATAGTATGCCATAGCATGGCCTTGACACTTGATATGGTAAATATTGTGAAAGACACAGGGAGCCGAAAAAAGGGAAGAAATGGGAGAAAGAATACATTTCGCCACTATCACTTCTCTTATTTCTCTTAACACTGCCCCAAAATACTAGGAGTCCTCAAAGAAGTTTGAGAATTAGTGGATGTGCCATTTCACTCTTTATTCGGTATGGTAGTTTTGACACATCCACCAATAACATTGTTTATTAATGTTCATTTCGTAGTGAATAGTGGAGATGCCATTTCACTCTTTATCCGGCATGGTAATTTTGACACATCCACCAATAATTTTGTTAGTACACTTTCTACTACTTTTATGTAGAATACTTTGTACCAAGTTTAGCACACTTTGTACTAAGTTTAGTTCACTTTGTACTAAGTTTAGTTCACTTTGTACTAATATGCGCTAATCGGGTTAGCAATGTTAGCATTATAAACTCATGTTTAGCGCTGGCCGATCTACGTGGATTTACGGGCCAGAATTCGGGCGCCATTGTAAACAAGGGTTGCATAATCGGATTAAGGAGCGACTGTGTGGTCCCAGATAGCCTTCTTGTTAGGGCAGTCGTTGCTGATTGGAATATTAACGATGAGGACATAGTGGGCAAAACAACAATGCCCTACCACACGCATAATCGCCTGTGCACAGGTGAATTGTATGAATTTGTGGACTTTAACTTATGAAAGTGAGTGAAATCTAGAATAATCTATATGCATGTTAAGTTAAGCAACGTCGAGTGGGACACGGATTTGGAAGAGAAAATTAAGCACTTTATTTCTCCTCTTGGCCAGGATCAGGAACATTCCACACCAGTTCATAATTTGCTCAATGAAGGTATGGTAGAGCTAAATAAAAATAAAAGTTAAGAGAATCCTATGGTAAAGCATCTGTAAATAATTTCCGTACGCAAATTCCAATTTCGCCCTTATCGAAAGGACTATGCCGAATTCTCCAGAGGCAATCCGACCGGTTAGAATCCTACAGTCATCCAGTCTGTATATGTTGGTCACATTTCGGATAAAAACATGGGCTTCTACATTGAAATTCCGGGAGGTAAATTAATTGAAGACTTCGCTGATTATTATTTTTTATTAATTTATTGGAGAAACGAAAGTTCGTGTGGCTAAGTACTTGAACAGGGGCGAGTATAGGGGTCTTTTTATGTTGTTGGGATCAATTTCTTGGAATCCACTAGCATAGAGGGAGTTATTTGATGAAATGTGCTATTTCGACATGGTATTTTACTGTTATAGGTGCGTCTACTGTCAGAGGTTTGATATGGAGGAAACTGTAACTGCTAAGGTCTTATCGTCCCGAAAGCGAAGAAAGAAGGAAGACAGGATAGGAGAAAGCCAGCCGTTCCGAGAATGAACCTTATCCCTTCAGGATAAATTCTGTCCAAGGCGGGAATCAAACACGCGGGCTAGCGCTTACAAGGCAGACGCTCTACCAAGCGTACCAACCAAGCTAACTAGGCTAGCTAAACGCTGGATAAAGCTAGGCTTGCCAAATATCCAAAATGTCGATTCGGGACGCGAATCCTCGAACATAATTGCCAAATCCGCGAACATAATCGCCAAATCCGCGAAAATAATCGCGAAATCCGCGAACATAATCGCGAAAGCCGCGAACATAATCGCGAAATCCGCGAACATAATCGCGAAATCCAACTAGGCTAGCTAAACGCTATTTTATAAAGGACAAAGGATCAAATATAGAAATACGACTATTACCTGAGATTTTTTTTTCTTTTTTTAAATAGCAAAAATAGCCGCCGCGTTTCAAAAATAACTCGTTCGCCTTTTTTGACATGTCTGCCTGTTTCGCCTGTTTTGGAAAAATTATGAGCGTGCCAATAAATCAAACGCGACCGCGCGCGCTAAGGTCGAGCCCGTGCATTTGACAGATTGCCGTGTACAAAGCGCGCCTACCCGAAAGCGAAGAAAAAAGGAAGACAGGATAGGAGAAAGCCAGCTGTTCCGAGAATGAACATTATCCCATCAGGATAAATTCTGTCCCAGGCGGGAATCAAACACGCGGGCTAGCGCTTACAAGGCAGACGGTCTACCAAGCGTACCAACCAAGCTAACTATAGGCTAGCTAAACGTTATTTTATAAAGGACAAAGGATCAAATATAGAAATACGACTATTACCTGAGATTTTTTTTTCTAGCAAAAATAGCCGCCGCGTTTCAAAAATAACTCGTTCGCCTTTTTTGACATGTCTGCCTGTTTCGCCCGTTTTGGAAAAAATATGAGCGTGCCAATAAATCAAACGCGACCGCGCGCGCTAAGGTCGAGCCCGTGCATTTGACAGATTGCCGTGTACAAAGCGCGCCTATGTATCATTTTGTCCCCCTGAACACAACCTGTCTGTCCTTCCCTGCTTTGTCCTGCCTACCCCGTAATAGGTACCTACCTTCCCTCTGTCAAACTACAAGCCCTGCCCAGCTCTCTCCTAGAGGTATTTACCACTATTTTACCTTTGCAACACTTTTGTGCTTATAAAAACATAATTATACCTCAATTTCATACAACATAATGAATATAATCTAAAATATATACAACCCCTTGTGTAACTGACTGACTGACTGACTGACTGACTGACTCACGTATACAAATTCTAACCCACTTCTAGATGGGCTAGGAAGATGCGGTTTTCACCATTGGATTCCTTATTTTTTGTAGGTAGGTACTGGGAAAAATCGAAAACCCCCGAAATTCCATACCGTTCCCGAGATATTGACGTTTTTTAGTCCTCCCATAAGAAATACACGGGGAACACGCTTTGAGGCCAGCAAAACTTTTCCTACGTACCTACCCCGTAATACCTACCTTCCCTCTGTCAAACTACAAGCCCTGCCCAGCCCTCTCCTAGAGGTATTTACCACTATTTTACCTTTGCAACACTTTTGTGCTTATAAAAACATAATTATACCTGAATTTCATACAACATAATGAATATAATAATTATAATATTACTGTTACTGTTTTGACAAGACTAAAGCCAGTATTGGGATCCTATATGATTTTAATGCTTACTTTAATCATGGACATTTTTTACCTCTCCGCCTCTCCGTTGTGTTAGAGAGCTAGAGGATGTGAGTTCGATACCAGCCTTGGCGTAAAATAATAAAGCTCTGAGACCTAAAAAATATACGATTTAAATTGCGTAATCTTCAGGTGTAAATTCCATCTAATGAATCTTTTTTTTTAGGTCTTTTTAATGAATTGTTAGTGTATGTATTATTCTTTAATAACCCATCAAATATACGAGACCTTGTTTAGACTGCTGGGGTAAAGGGACTTTTCAGTCCTATTCGGGCAGGATAAACAAGGTATATTCTATTCTATTCTATCTGAGAACCTTATCCAAGGGTTGATTAGAAAAGATTTTTTTTTCTTCCTCTTAAGAGGTTTGACAGAGGGAACTGTAAGTGCTAAGGTCTTATCGTCCCGAAATAGTTGGTTAGTAGTTTAGTTACCTTCCACTTAAGTGTCAATGTTTTTTATTACCAAATCTCATTTTGGTGACCTCATACCTTAGATGGTTAGCAGGTAATCACGTGAGCACATCCGTTAAACCGTTAACCATTGTTTAATCCCCTTGGTTTCAATGTTTACGAATCAAGGACGTTTATTTGGGTGACATCACAAGACACGTGAAAACAATGAGACGATTTGCAAAGGACTTCGATTAGCCCTTTGATACTGTGGAACTTGGATTTGATATTGGATCTTGATGGGCACTTGATTGGTAAAATAAATAATCAAGTGAGACAGATGCTTTCTGTGCAAACTTTTGGTCGAAAATGTTAAATTTTTCACTTTGGGCATAAATAAAAATTTACCTAGGTACAACAAGGTTGAAAACTTTTCCCAAAAGGTTCTATCAAAATAGGCCGGGAAACACCGAATCTAGCAAATTGCCCCAACCCATATTTGCTCGTCAACAAAAGAAAAGTCGATATTTTCTTTATTTGTCTCTTGATTTAGATCAATTTAAATCTTTCTTTATTTTTAGTACTCGTGTAGTGTAGATATTATTTCTCTCTTGTTTCTTCTTTCCTTTTTGTGATACATTGACTTTTAGAGCCTTGTTGAAGGAATTTGGGGGGTAAAAGATTTTGTAGAAATTAAAGAAGTTAAAAATTTTGTAGCCAACAGCCATCCAAGATATAAACAAGGTCTTTGATATTAAGGTAGGTAAGTGTAATCAGATAATTTTTTTGTCTCTATAAAGATGAGTTTTATAAATATCATCAGAGTTGTATGGGTCAAATCATCATGGTACACGAATTGCTAAAACTCAACTCCACAAAATGTTTTTGAAGCACTCAAATCATTTCATTTTTTTCTGGCAACACGGACAACGACCGGATGATAATCCAGCAGCTCTTTCTTCATTGTTATCGTTATTATTATTGTTATTATCAACGATGTAATAAAAAACATGGCTTCTCTCTCTAAAAAAAAACAGCACGGGGTTCGGCCAAGTGCCCACAGAGTGCGGGGCATGTTCCAGTATTTTGAAGTTCAGGAAATATAACAAAGCTAAGAAAATTTTTGAAACGATAAATGGTGCTTAATGAAATGACCAACACGACAACAAACTTGTCTGGAGAGTAGACAGATAACGCCAAGCAAGGCAAAGACAGAAGTATGGTTAGTTTACGAGACACCTGAAAAGATCTATTAAACGAATATCACAGTTTAACAGCTGAAAAATCAAATAAAACAGCTCATGCATGATAAGTATGGTCGTCAATTACATTACTTTATTTGCGAATTATGGATGCTTTTTACTGTTAAGGTCGTGGGTTCGCATTCCAAGGGTCAGCGAATCGTGATACGTTGACTTTTAGAGCCTTGTTGAAGGAATTTGGGGAATAAAAGATTTTGTAGAAATTAAAGAAGTTAAAAATTTTGTAGCCAACAGCCATCCAAGATATAAACAAGGTCTTTGATATTAAGGTAGGTACTAGGTAAGTGTAATCAGATAATGTTTTTGTCTCTATAAAGATGAGTTTTATAAATATCATCAGAGTTGTACGGGTCAAATCATCATGGTACACGAATTGCTAAAACTCAACTCCACAAAATGTTTTTGAAGCACTCAAATCATTTTCATTTTTTCTGGCAACACGGACAACGACCGGATGATAATCCAGCAGCTCTTTCTTCATTGTTATCGTTATTATTATTGTTATTATCAACGCTGGCAACACGCACAACGACCAGATGATAATCCAGCAGCTCTTTCTTCATTGTTATCGTTATTATTATTGTTATTATCAACGATGTAATAAAAAACATGGCTTCTCTCTCTCTAAAAAAACAGCACGGGGTTCGGCCAAGTGCCCACAGAGTGCGGGGCATGTTCCAGTGTATTTTGAAAATACCATCAGAAACTTCAAAAGTAGGAGAAGGTGACTTCAAAGAACAAACGCACGCACTTTGACTCTAGAAAGAGGGGCTCCGATTTTTTGTTATTTTTTACTTCTTTTTTATGCTTATTTTTTGGTTTGTAGGGGCAATTTCGTCTTCTTCTTTGTCCTTTCTTTCTACTTCTTTCTTGTTTGTTCCGAAAACCACGTGCAAAGTAGGAGAAGGTGACTTCAAAGAACAAACGCACGCACTTTGACTCTAGAAAGAGGGGCTCCGATTTTTCGTTATTTTTTACTTCTTTTTTGTGCTTATTTTTTGGTTTGTAGGGGCAATTTCGTCTTCTTCTTTGTCCTTTCTTTCTACTTCTTTCTTGTTTGTTCCGAAAACCACGTGGTTTTTGAAGGTGTGAGGATTGTTTTTTGGATGATCTCTCTTTCACCTTTTCTTTATTTTCATATCCATTCTGTTCCGGGTGTTTCGCATTCCATTCGACGCCAGTCAGCTGATCGGCTGGTTTTTCTCATTCGTGTCCTTGCCAGCGTATTTCTTTTTTTGTGCTTATTTTTTGGTTTGTAGGGGTAATTTCGTCTTCTCTTTTGTCCTTTCTTTCTACTTCTTTCTTGTTTGTTCCAAAAACCACGTGGTTTATGAAGGTGTGAGGATTGTTTTTTGGATGATCTCTCTTTCACCTTTTCTTTATTTCCATATCCATTCTGTTCCGGGTGTTTCGCATTCCATTCGACGCCAGTCAGCTGATCGGCTGGTTTTTCTCATTCGTGTCCTTGCCAGCGCCGAGTGAGCATCGACGGAAAAATATTTACGAAAATTATTTAAATTTAAATTAATTTTAGAATTTATTTGGAAAGAAGATGCTTTTCAATGTTGATATTGGCCGCTTAAATTAATATTTATAAGGGAAGGGCTCTTTGAAGAAAATTAAAAAAAAGTTATCTATACATTTACCTATACTCACGTACAAGACAGGTCTGGGAATTACATAATGTACCTACAAAACTACATTTTTTATGATGAGTACTTACTAAAAAATGTTTTGGGAAATGTGGCACATCCACTAGCTATCAGTATTGAGAAGATTTCCAAGACAAATCATTACTTGGTAAAACTGTCACATCCACTAATATTGAAACGGTAAGGATTTTCTTTCACACTTACACATGCTGGTACTTGAAATGTTGCAAAATCAACGAAGACTGTCGCTTACCTGTGAACAAAAAACAAAAACGGATGCAATTAATAAATTGATTACATTAAAATTTCATTAACATAAACTAAAATAAACTAGGTAAGTAATAATATGGTCTTCAAATAACATTGTTTGAAGATGTCGTGCGGCTTTTTCCATCTTGATTTCATATTTTAGTTCAAGGATCATCTTTTAGAATTTAGAACGTTTCTTTTATTACCTTTAGATTACCTTGATAATTTAAGGTACATAGCTAGTTAAAAACTATGTAATGGATTTTTAGAGATGAATGATCTTAGAAAAACAATTTATTAGATCACCAAAAATAGCGAAAGAGTCATAATCATAACTCTTCGGGAAATTGGAGAAAAGATAATTATTTTATTTTCTAATAATATCTTGGAAATGGATAGGTTTACGATAACGGTGTTGTATCATGTCAAAACTACGTTATCGTTAAAGAAGGTCGTTATGTAGAATATTGTAGAACATGCACTTTTTCACTCCTTTCCTATCTTATCACCTTTTATACTTCTGCTCCTTGCACTCCTTATTTCATCTTTATACCTACTCTTTTCCTATAGCTAAAAGATCCTCCTGCACTCCTTATGTTACATATCTGCTCATTCACTCCTTTTATCCCTTCATACTCACTTCTCTCCTTTCCTATTTAATTGTACTTGATAAGGAGAACCAAAAAGGCAGATATATTTTGCAGAACTTCAAAGAATTCTTTGAAGTTCTGCAAAATATATCTGCCTTTTTGGTTCTCCTTATCAAGTACAATTAAATAGGAAAGGAGAGAAGTGAGTATGAAGGGATAAAAGGAGTGAATGAGCAGATATGTAACATAAGGAGTGCAGGAGGATCTTTTAGCTATAGGAAAAGAGTAGGTATAAAGATGAAATAAGGAGTGCAAGGAGCAGAAGTATAAAAGGTGATAAGATAGGAAAGGAGTGAAAAAGTTCAT
>NW_007377587.1:16011-114506 GCF_000475195.1 Diaphorina citri
CACTTTGTACTAAGTTTAGTTCACTTTGTACTAAGTTTAGTTCACTTTGTACTAAGTTTAGTTCACTTTGTACTAAGTTTAGTTCACTTTGTACTAAGTTTAGTTCACTTTGTACTAAGTTTAGTTCACTTTGTACTAAGTTTAGTTCACTTTGTACTAAGTTTAGTTCACTTTGTACTAAGTTTAGTTCACTTTGTACTAAGTTTAGTTCACTTTGTACTAAGTTTAGTTCACTTTGTACTAAGTTTAGTTCACTTTGTACTAAGTTTAGTTCACTTTGTACTAATATGCGCTAATCGGGTTAGCAATGTTAGCATTATAAACTCATGTTTAGCGCTGGGCAATCGGCGAGAGAGATTTATTGATGCTCTGGTATTCAGGTACACCTAATACATTTATACTATCCCCAGATACCTATAGTATGCCATAGCATGGCCTTGACACTTGATATGGTAAATATTCGCATGTGCTCTCGTGTACTACCAATGTTTTGCACAAAGAAGAACCGTATCTGTATCAAACAAATAGGGAGAGACCTGTTTCGCGCTATTTCGACATGGTATTTTACTGTTATAGGTGCGTCTACTGTTAGAGGTTTGATATGGAGGAAACTGTAACTGCTAAGGTCTTATCGTACCGAAAGCGAAGAAAGAAGGAAGACAGGATAGGAGAAAGCCAGCTGTTCCGAGAATGAACCTTATCCCTTCAGGATAAATTCTGTCCCAGGCGGGAATCAAACACGCGGGCTAGCGCTTACAAGGCAGACGCTCTACCAAGCGTACCAACCAAGCTAACTAGGCTAGCTAAACGCTGTCCGCGAACATAATCGCGAAATCCGCGAACATAATCGCGAAATCCGCGAACATAATCGCCAAATCCGCGAACATAATCAAATCCGTGAACATAATCGCGAAATCCGCGAACATAATCGCGAAATCCGCGAACATAATCGCGAAATCCGCGAACAAAATCGCGAGCGAACATAATCGCAAAATCCGCGACCGTCCGCGAACATAATCGCGAAATCCGCGAACATAATCGCCAAATCCGCGAACATAATCGCCAAATCCGCGAACATAATCGCAAAATCACATAGGTACGATATGTACATAGGTACGATAGGTGATAGGTAAATACCTATTATTAAAAACAGATAAACAAAATATATCCGCGAACATAATCGGCAAATCCGCGAACATAATCGCCAAATCCGCGAACATAATCGCGAAATCACATAGGTACGAATACATATGTAGGTACGATAGGTGATAGGTAACATACCTATTATTAAAAACAGATAAACAAAATACAGTCGAACCTGGATAAACGAGAACTGTCGCTTTGTCTGCCTTATTACTCATATTAAGAGGCAGACATTTTCTTAAGGGGATTTGTTGTCTCTTATATAGATATACTTTTTGGGTGCTTTTCTGCACATACCTATTGAGGGATAATCCTTTGTACCTGTGGTCAGTGGGCATAGTTTCCATTTTGGATTTGGCACACAAAGTGATATGGATTATGGCTGGTGCCATTCACGATACATCTGAAGATGCTATGGGAAAATCGAGATTAATGCTAAATGTCCTGGGAGCTAAGACATCTCAAAATGACACTCAAAGAGCACTAGTTTTGAAACAGGTAATCTAGTCGAAGGTTCTCACACAATCCATGTTTTTTCCACCTGTACCTGTCACTTTGTCTGCCTTATTTAAGGGGATTTGTTGTCTCTTATATTGATATACTTTTTGGGTGCTTTTCTGCACATACCTATTGAGAGGATAATCCTTTGTACCTTTGGTCAGTGGGCATAGTTTCCATTTTGATTTGGCACACAAAGTGATATGGATTATGGCTGGTGCCATTCACAATACATCTGAAGATGCTATGGGAAAATCGAGATTAATGCTAAATGTCCTGGGAGCTAAGACATCTCAAAATGACACTCAAAGAGCACTGATAGCAAAACCTGTAGAAGTGTAGACAAGTCTAAACAATGACACTCACATCAGAAGACCAATTATCGGGACACGGCCATCGAAGAGCCAAATAATGGTTCATTAAAAACACGTAGCCGGACAGAAGTTAATACCTTATTAAATGATCTATGAGTTAATTTGGTCACACAACTATTCCACTAGTTGAATATCACGGACATATTTCTGCGATCTACGTGGATTTACGGGCCAGAATTCGGGCGCCATTTGTAAACAAGGGTTGCATAATCGGATTAAGGAGCGACTGTGTGGTCCCAGATAGCCTTCTTGTTAGGGCAGTCGTTGCTGATTGGAATATTAACCATGAGGACATACTGAGCAAAACAACAATGCCCTACCACACGCATAATCGCCTGTGAACAGGTGAATTGGATGAATTTGTGGATTTCGCTTATGAAAGTGAGTGAAATCTAGAAGAATCTAGATGCATGTTAAGTCAAGCAACATCGAGTGGGACACGTATTTGGAAGAGAAAATTAAGGACTTTATTTCTCCTCTTGGCCAGGATCAGGAATATTCCACACCAGTTCATAATTTGCTCAATGAAGGTATGGTAGAGCTAAATAAAAATAAAAGTTAAGAGAATCCTATGGTAAATATACGCTTTAAATTGCGTAATCTTCAGGTGTAAATTCCATCTAATAGTTGGTTAGTAGTTTAGGTACCTTCCACTTAAGTGTCAATGTTTTTTATTACCAAATCTCATTTTGGTGACCTCTACCTTAGATGGTTAGCAGGTAATCACATCCGTTAAACCGTTAACCATTGTTTAATCCCCTTGGTTTCAATGTTTACGAATCAAGGACGTTTATTTGGGTGACATCACAAGACACGTGAAAACAATGAGACGATTTGCAAAGGACTTCGATTAGCCCTTTGATACTGTGGAGCTTGGATTTGATATTGGACCTTGATGGGCACTTGGTTGGTAAAATAAATAATCAAGTGAGACAGATGCTTTCTGTGCAAACTTTTGGTCGAAAATGTTAAATTTTTCACTTTGGGCTTAAATAAAAATTTACCTAGGTACAACAAGGTTGAAAACTTTTCCCAAAGGGTTCTATCAATATAGGCCGGGGAAACACCGAATCTAGCAAATTGCCCCAACCCATATTTGCTCGTCAACAAAAGAAAAGTCGATATTTTTTTTTTTATTTGTCTCTTGATTTAGATCAATTTAAATCTTTCTTTATTTTTAGTACTCGTGTAGTGTAGATATTATTTCTCTGTTTCTTCTTTCCTTTTCTTTCTCTTTGATTTCTTCACATTTTTTTCCCTCAAACTGTGACTGTGTCTTAGCAGGTTAATAAATACCTTCGGATTACCTTGGTAGCCGAGGATCATTGTCATGTGTAACATGTTTGAGTTCTATTTCATTTCCTTCAACTTTATTGTCGACTCGTTAACAAAAGAAAAGTGGATATTTTCTTTATTTGTTTCTTGATTTAGATCAATTTAAATCTTTCTTTATTTTTAGTACTCGTGTAGTGTAGATATTATTTCTCTCTTGTTTCTTCTTTCCTTTTCTTTCTCTTTCATTTCTTCGCATTTTTTCCCCCAAACACTGAATGTGTCTTACCAGGTTAATAATACCTTCGGATTACCTTGGTAGCCGAGGATCATTGTCAAGTGCAACATGTTTGAGTTCTATTTCATTTCCTTCAACTTTATTGTCGTCCGGATTGATTCAGTTTGGATCAATTTGATTTGCAAGAACATCATTTACAAGTGCTCTTCAGTGTTGTTTAAGAAAGTTGTAAGTAAAACTGTAAAAGATCTACATCAGACTCTTTTTTAACAGACAGTTACAGAGATATTATTTTTCCAAGTGTTACTCCTATTTTCTTTTTTATACTAACTAGCTAACTACCTACCGTTTAAATTTATTATTATTTCTATTTTTATTTTGTTTAGCTGAATATTATTATCAGGTTTTTAGTTTAATTCAATTTTGAAGAATTTGTCTTTTAGTACCTTCAAACTGCATTCCAACAATGGATTGATTCAGTTTGGATCAATTTGATTTGCAAGAACATCATTTACAAGTGCTCTTCAGTGTTGTTTAAGAAATTTGTAAGTAAAACTGTAAAAGATCTACATCAGACTCTTTTTCAACAAACAGTTACAGAGATATTATTTTTCCAAGTGTTCCTCCTATTTTCTTTTTTATACTAACTACCTACCGTTTAAATTTATTATTATTTCTATTTTTATTGTGTTTAGCTGAATATTATTATCAGGTTTTTAGTTTAATTCAATTTTGAAGAATTTGTCTTTTAAACTGCATTCCAACAATTTGCCCTCTGCCTCTACAACTGCCATTTTGTTCTTCATCACATCATCCTGCCTGTCTTGTAAGTTATAACTGAAATCCTTTTGCACACTGTCACAACAATGGTCACAAGGAAAAACATGTTTTCTGTCAATCTCCATCAAACTTCATCTCGCTAGAAACCTTTTTGTTTTTTTAATTAATGAGAATTCCTTCCATAAATCCACTCCACAATTAATTGTTTGCTTTGACCGTACCTGACCAGATTGCTCCACTTTGGATCTGGATTATGTTAATTGAAGGCGAATAGGTGATTATAAAGTGGCGGTATAAGGCATCAGCAGAGTCAATAGATCTATATTCAAGTGGATGAAATTGATTCCCAAAGTCATTGATTCAACTAGATCTTCATCTATATTTTCGGACTTAGAAAAATCAAAGATTCTAAGACACATTGTAAACAAAAATGCTGAAAATTATATTGAGCAGATAACTGCATCTTCAAAATGCACCCTCCAGACTAAAATTGGTCCCAAATATGGAAACGGTACGATTGTCCTAGAAAATAACTGAAGTTGCATTTAAAAAGCCATCTGAACATAAACACCACTGGAACGACGAATTCAGTACGAATTAATTAATTAAATTAAACTAAGTGTGAACACATAAATGTAGAAATAAATTTCACCAAAGAACTACCTAAAACTCGGCAGCACTGGAACGACGAATTTAGTACGAATTAATTAATTAAATTAAACTAAGTGTGAACACATAAATGTAGAAATAAATTTCACCAAAGAACTACCTAAAACTCGGCGAAAAAATCTACCTCACATAATGTTGTAAATTTATAATCCCAATGTGTATTTTATCTGTTGGCGTTTTTTGTTCAACGCTAACTCTCACGATCAACACTTTATTTCCATGTTTATCTGACGCTTATTGATTCATAAATAAACTGAATTGGATATTACATAATTATGATGGTTTACAATTTCAAACAAACCATAAAAAAAGAAAGAATTGTAGGAAATTTCTGGGTAGGAAATTATAGGAAATACCATTTTGTTTATTTTTGCAACATATTGGAATTTAAAAGTGATGTGTAAAATGGCCTCAGACATTCTTTTGGAAGCATTGATAAATTGATATTCTTTGACCTAAATAAACAAGAAAAAAATGTAGGAAATTTCTGGGTTACCATTTTGTTTATTTTTTTGCAACATATATAGGTACTTATTGGAATTTCAAAGAGATGTGTAAAATGGCCTCAGACATTCTTTTGGAAGCATTGATAAATTGATATACAAATTTCTACATATTCAAATGTGCATGTGTATTCCAATATTTATCATTTTCGGTAAATTGATACATATGATCTTTGCGGAGAAGAACCGCTTTTGAACATTATGGCTAGCTCGTTCTCACACTTGGTCTCGAATGTCACTGATCAGCATTAGAATATCAAATGATTCAAATGTGCATGTGTATTCCAATATTTATCATTTTCCGTAAATTGATACATATGATCTTTGCGGAGAAGAACCGCTTTTGAACATTATGGCTAGCTCGTTCTCACACTTGGTCTCGAATGTCACTACTTCAGGGGTGATGCGTTTGACCAGGTGGACTTACAAATTTCATCAATACCTAAATGTTTCCTCCAAACTAAAGGTGGACTTACAAATTTCATCAGTAATTGTTTCTTTTAAACCGAGTTGACCCTAAGGGCTACGTAAACCTATGTAGATCCCTAACAAATGGAGTGTGCCTGAAGGAATGTCACGTTTTCCAATCCACTCGACCCCAAATTTAGGTTCAGGAAACAAGGCCAGCTACTCACTATGAGGTAGACCTGACTGGTACACCTGATCAGGTCCGCCTGTCTGGTCTACCCCTGATAGTGTGGTGTGTGTGTGTGTGTGTGAGCTCCTCAGGTACATATCAGGTAGACCTGACAGGCGGACCTTTTCAATCGTACCTTTCAGGTCTACTTGATACCTGATGAGCACACACACTATCAGTAGGTAGAGAAATGACAGGGAGCTTTCCAATGACGAGACCAAAATATGGACCACCAAAATTCCAAAAACCACACTCTTTTTCATACAGGGTCCTCTTGTAAGCCCTTTTAAAGCTCTTGGGGGAAGGGGGTGGACATTTTTTGATACATCGCTCTGTCCCTTGTTGATTTGACACTCAAAAATTATAATAGGAGGGGTCCTAAGGTCCTATGCTGGTAGTATAAACAAGGTATATTCTATTCTATTCTATTCTAATGTCATGTCAGATCTACCTGATACCTGATAGTGAGTGGCTGGCCTTAAGGAATGTAATAAAATCCTTCTTAATACTTCAACCCTGACTGCATCCTCTCAAAACCTGACTTCTCTCTCAGAACCTGACTCTCTCCAAGTGTATAGATTTTCGAGGCAATAAATCTCGCATTATTAGATCGATCCTAGATTTGGACACCGTGAGGCCATTGATCCTCGAACTGTTATTGTACCTGTCAGGTCTACCTGATAGTGTGTGCTCATCAGGTGTCAGGTAGACCTGACGGGCGGACCTTTTCAGTTGTACCTGTCAGGTCTACCTCAAAGTGTGTGAGCTCATCAAGTATCAGGTAGAACTGACAGGCGGACCTTTTCAATCGTACCTTTCAGGTCTACTTGATACCTGATGAGCACACACACTATCAGTAGGTATAGAAATGACAGACGGACCTGATCAGGTCCTAATGTCATGTCAGATCTACCTGATACCTGATAGTGAGTGGCTGGCCTTAAGGAATGTAAAAAAATCCTTCTTAATACTTCAACCCTGACTGCATCCTCTCAAAACCCAACTTTTCTCTCAGAATCTGACTCTCTCCGAGTCTATAGATTTTCGAGGCAATAAATCTCGCATTATTAGATCGATCCTAGATTTGGACACCGTGAGGCCATTGATCCTCGAACTGTTATTGGGTGTCAAAAGCTCTGCACCAATCAGATTCCTCATAAAACATCCGATTCCATGGTGGCTACGTGGTTACCTCTTTAAACACAATCGAGGGTCCAATCACAATGCTTACTCAGAAAAAAAAAACCTTTCTCCTATACACCGGTTCATCTCTCAGCCAGTTTAATGTTTGAATTGAGGGACAAAAGGATCTTCTAACAGCTACTTTTCAAGCACAGGCAAAACCGTCATTAAGCACAACTTTGGTCCTTAAACCCGAACTGGACATACTCCTATAGGGGGTATTTTTTCTTTTATGAGTGTAACCTTTCTCCTACACCGGTTCATCTCTCAGCCAGTTTCTTGTTTGAATTGAGGGACAAAAGGATCTTCTAACAGCTACTTTTCAAGCAAAGGCAAAACCGTCATTAAGCACAACTTTGGTCCTTAAACCCGAACTGGACATACTCCTATAGGGGGTATTTTTTCTTTTATGAGTGTACCTAAATCAGATTTACTCCCAGATTGACAAAATACCTGACTGGCAGCGAACTTAACGATAAGGCTGGTCTCACATTGGACGACTTTTAGTTAGTAGCGCGTATTCGTCTGCAAAACCAAACCTAGGAACAGAGTCTATAGAGGGTCTCCATCATTTTCATAGGTCTTCTTTTGCAGGCGACTACGCTCTACTAAAAGTCGCGTGTCCAAGCTATACCAATGTCAGACGGGCCAAAAGGATCCATCAGAGCCACAAGCGGAGAATCATTTATCCAATGCGGATAAGCGGAAGACCATTTTTCCGGTAAAATCAGCAGAGGAACCGTGAAATCGTCGGTTATGCAGCTAAAAACTCTTTCGATTGAAACCCAGGAGAACTCCGAGGGAGAACTATCAGAACTCTTCGGTTTACCACGCTACGCCGCGCATCTTCCCAAAGACCCATCAACCAGAACCAAGCAGCTCACACACGAATCCCACCAAATTTCGTCGGAGCAAATTATAGTGATTAAACCACGAGTCTTGAACTTTGTATTTGGACTTTGATTGGGAGAGCGTGATTATAGTGTAGACCGCACACGAAGACTAGATGATTTCTGCTTGGAATATTTTTCGGGCCAGATGAATTACCTATGAAATTATGTCTAACTGCGCTTTGATGGGCCTTAAGCTTCCGGTGGTCTGGAGGGATACTTTACTTACTTTCCATGTCCGGTTCATCACACCTATATCTTGTGTTTCCAGTGGTTGGCCGCTGGGGGGATAGAATAGAATAGAGTAGGAGTAGAATGGAATAAGGTATTAGGAAGAGAATAGAATGGTGTTGATCTCGAAGGCGTTGAAGCTTGGTAGCTGCTTGTCTTTGAAATCAGCTGCTGTGACGAATTGGTTGTTAGTTTTTTTGGTTAGTCTGTTTTGGTGTTTTCATGTTAATTGCTCTTGTCTCTTGTTTGTAAGTGTTGTTGTTTTGTCTAGGGGTTTCCCGCTTGCCACACATTTAGTAAAGTAAAAATCAAGTGGACCCATTTTTACTTTCCTTTTCTACTTTTACGTGGAGATTTTACACTAAATTATTGATCATCAGTTGTGTGACAATAGTTGATAAATATCTAACATCGATTTTCCGCAGGCTCAAGAGCTCAAAACCCAATCTGTCTTGTAGGCACTTCTGGTGCACCAAGAAAGTTTTTTTTCGGTTAGTCTGTTTTGGTGTTTTTATGATAATTACTCTTGTCTCTTGTTTGTGAGTGTTGTTGTTTTGTCTAGAGGCTCTAGGTAGTCTAGGTTTTTTCCTTTAGTCACTGCACATTTAGTAAATTGAAGGAGATTTTGAGTGGACCCACTTGAAATCTCATTATCTGTTGTGTTAACCTAGCTGATAGATCTCTAACTTTTTTTTTGATTTTCAGCAGGCTTAAGAGCTCAAAACCTTCCTTGGACTTTTCATGTCTGTCTTGTAGGATAGAATAGACCCTGTTTACTGCAAGAATGAGACTGAAAATCTTGTAGGCACTTCTGGTCCCCTATGAAATCCAAAATCCATTTTTCTTTCGTTTATCTACAGACTTTCAGGAATTTCAGTTATTCTCTTGAAGAGGTATTGAAAGGACGTTCTCGCGTAGGTACCGCGCCGATTATTGCACGAAATGTTACTTTGTTTTTCGGGTAAGAATCTCCAAATCTCAGTTGCTTATCAAAAAAACCCAAGTTTCATTTTTTCTTACCGAGTGATCTCGAAATCGGCCAAGGTTCGGGGGAAGGAACCACAGTTTTCGATTGTTGCGGTGTTCCATTGTGGTTTCCGTCGGATGGTTTTTGGCTACCGAATTTCGTCTTCGTGGGAGGTGAACGACTTAAACGATTTTCAATTATTTCCCCCGATGAAAATAGTTGTTCAATAGACAGGCAAAACAAAACCCAATGGCGTACCTACGAGTACCTCGTGTGTATCTATCTAGAAACTGTTGATATAATGATGATGTGATGAATACAGACCGCACTTTCACACTTGGTATCACTATTGTATTACTTTCTATTTTGTTTAAGGAGTCAATCTATGACCTTAAGTTCGGTTCCACGTGTCTCCCACAGAGCTCAATTCCTTTCTTTTTAAGGTGTGTTCAAACCTAGGCGACCTTCCGATCGATGTCGATCGACGGCCGGTCGACCATGTTTGGACACACCTTTAGACCATGCAATTTTTCATTATTTTTCACCGTTTTTTCCTTCCCCTTCCCTTTTTTTAAGTAGCAGGGATCTCCTGGGGGAGTTCTTCCACCCGATCACATGTTTGTTTTTTTACTCTTTTGATTAACCAAACTTTCAAATTACAGAATCTCCATAAGAAGTTCCAGGATTTCCATTTCCAGTGTAACTCCAGAAATGACCTTGAGATCGATTCCACGTGTCTCCCACGGTGCTCAACACCTTTCTTTTTTAAGGTGTGTCCAAACCTAGTCGACCTTCTGATCGATGTCGATCGACGGCCGGTCGACCATGTTTGAACACACCTTTAGACCATGCAATTTTTCATTATTTTTCACCGTTTTTTCCTTCCCCTTCCCTTTTTTTTCAAGTAGCAGGGTTCCCCTGGGGGAGTTCTTCCACCAGATCGCTTGTTTGTTTTTTACTCTTTTGATTAGATTAACCAAACTTTCAAATTACAGAATCTCCATAAGAAGTTCCAGGATTTCCATTTCCAGTGTAACTCCAGAATTCTGAACCACCCTGTAGATGATTTGGGATCTTATTTACGACGCGTACCTGCTCGGCAATTCGGTCTGTGTCATTAATTTAACTGGCCAAATCATTTCTCTGAATCCGATTCCCAAATGAGATTCATTCTGTTTTCATACCTACTTATTTCTGACTTCTGACATTTCGCTCCCTGCCCCTTTCTGCACGCCATTCTTGTTAGATTCAATTTGATTATTCTCTCTCTCTCTACTTTTTCAATCAGAAAATGAAATTTCTATTTCGCAAAATTTGATTCCATTATTTCCGACTGATTTCTGCCTAGAATTTGTGGAATTGGCAAAAAATAAGCAAAGAGGTTCCCACTTGAAATGGGCCTTCACCGAACGAAGAAGAAAAGAATGGCTGAGGTACCGGTACACCTGTTTCTATTGGCTACTTGAGAGGCTCTCACTGAGAGCACTTCACGATCTCCAGTTTTCGACCATGCCGAACGTTACTTAACACAAAGTGCTCGCCCAATTTTTGGAGTATCAAGGCGTCTGGGAAAGTCTCGAGACAGCAAAGCTCACACTCCATTAATAGTAAGAAAGGAATAAGAAAAAAAAGTACCAAAACTTACAGGTAGCTACACCAAAGTCCTACTTACTCTAATGGTTTTTTTTTTTCCTTTTCTGATTTCCATTAGTAACTAAGGTAATGCAAAGGGAAAACACCTTTCTTCCCTAGAAAAACAGGACGGAAAAGGAGCCAGAGGAGAGAGGGAGATTCTGGCCTCTTCTGATTTCCATTAGTAAGTAACTAAGGTAATGCAAAGGGAAAACACCTTTCTTCCCTAGAAAAACAGGACGGAAAAGGAGCCAGAGGAGAGAGGGAGATTCTGGGAGAGAGGTAAGGTTAGAACAAGATGGACAAAAAAAGGAGGCTCAAAAAGGTAGCTGAAGAAAGCACGTAGAGAGAAGGGAAGGGAGAAAAAAAGGAAACAAGAAGTGAGAAGAACCGTACAAAAGGTGTGGGAAATTACGGAAGAGAAGAGAGAAGGGAAAAAAACGCAAGAAAACGGGGAGAAACACAAGAAAGGAGGGATGCAATAAGCAAGGGAATCACACCAAGAAGTATGGGGAATCATAGAAGAAGCGAGGGGAAAAAGTGGAAGTACGTGGGAAATTTTATGAGAAGAGTGGAGGGAAAGAAAAAGACGTGCGAAGTGGGAGGGAAAAGGGGATTTTTAATGGAGCTGGCGAGAGAAAAACTTTTACGGACACGGTGGTAAAGTTTTATAATGTAACAACTAATGACCGAAGGGGCATTAAAATGGGACGCTTTCCATTAAATAATTTTCGGTGTAAAAAATCCCTGATGAATTTGAGTTCCAGCATCCCTTAAGGTTTAACCTGAAGTATGGGGGTTAATGGGTGTTGGATTGAAATCTTGTACCACCGTCTTAAAAAGAGCTGAGCACCTTTTACTTTCCTGATGTGCCAATAAATTTGATGAGGTAACTTGGTATAGGTAAAGTAGGTACCTAATTCTTCCGTTGAAATTAGAAAAACTTCATTACTTTCTATTTTTAATATCAAGACGGGAAACGCGGTTTTGAAACAAAGAGTGCGATTCCACGAACCCATTTTAAGCGTCCAGGCCCAATTTTCATCAAAAGCTCTCTCTCTCTCTCTCTCTCTCTCTCTCTCTCCGGATCTTACCTAATGGGTCGGCGTCCCATTGTATGAAATAATACACCAAAGCAGCTCTCCACAGAGTCCCATTTTACAATAGTCGTGTACTAGGTCTCCGGTCATAAACCAATTTATGTACCGAGTGCGCAGATTCTGGTTTTGCGTCCGGGCGAAGAATACGGGGTTTCTTTATCTCTTAATTATGGTAATTGTTAGTAAATAGGTACATTTTTTTTTAACATTTTAGAAATAGGTATCAAGACGGGAAAGGCAGTTTTGAAACAAAGAGTGAGAACTTCATCGGACCCATTTTAAGCGTCTAGGCCCAATTTTTATTCAAGATCTCTCTCTCTCTCTCTCCCCGGATCTTACCTAATGGGTCGGCGTCCCATTGTATGAAACAATAGGTACACCAAAGCAACTCCACAGTCCCATTTTACAATAGTCGTGTACCTACTAGGTCTCCCAATGGTCATAAACCAATTTATGTACCGAGTGCGCAGATTCTGGTTTTGCGTCCGGGCGAAGAATACGGGGTTTCTTTATCTCTTAATTATGAGAAAGTCGCGCCTCTTTGTGAAAAATATACAGGGTGTATAAATTTCTTCTCGGTACCAATTAATTTGGAATTTTAGTCCTCCAAGAGATTATTTAATTGTATACCTGATGCTTTCTTCTTCTTCCTCTCTTCTCTCACCTTAACTGCTGCATGTATACCCATATTACCCATCAATTCCCCTTTTATTTTTAAAATATACTTAGAGAAAGATCTAGCACTAGACTAGCACCCACATGCTTGTTTTGTTTCTCTTGTAAATTAAAAGTTTCAAAGTGCGAAGAAATCCAACAAGATTGAAACTCATTACAACTCAATTTACAATGTCATTTGGAAAAACAATTAAAAAACACAAATATTTCCTTATTTTCCTCTGTCTCGGATCCCAGGAAATTTATCTTCCTTAGTGAAAACTCTTTCTGGGATTTTATTGGCGTTTAAATCTCTTTTTATTTGACTTTTCTTCCGCATTATTTGAGAAAATTAGCTATGCAAGATATAAACACACACTGCAAAAAAGTTGCAGTCAAAATGAACTTTGTTTATTTATTGTATTGAAATGACTCAATAAACACTGTAAATTTGTATTTAATTTAAATCTTCGAAGGAAAAAAAGCTCAGATGAAGTTCTTTTATTGAAAAATGGCTGTGAAAGACACAGGGACCCGAAAAAAGGGAAGAAATGGGAGAAAGGATAAATTTCGTCATCCTAAGCTCCCTCCATCATGCCTCGAAACACCAGGAGTCCTCAAAGAAGTTTCAGAATTAGTGGATGTGCCATTTCACTCTTTATTCGGTATGGTAGTTTTGACACATCCACCAATAACATTGTTTATTAATGTTCATTTCATAGTGAATAGTGGAGATGCCATTTCACTCTTTATCCGGCATGGTAATTTTGACACATCCACCTTTAATTTTGTTAGTACACTTTCTACTACTTTTATGTAGAATATTTTGTACCAAGTTTAGCACACTTTGTACTAAGTTTAGTTCACTTTGTACTAATATGCGCTAATCGGGTTAGCAATGTTAGCATTATAAACTCATGTTTAGCGCTGGCAAGACACATTGTATACAAAAATGCTGACAATTATATTGAGCAGATAACTGCATCTTCAAAATGCACTCTCCAGACTAAAATTGGTCCTAAATATGGAAACGGTACGATTGTCCTAGAAAATAACTGAAGTTGCATTTAAAAAGCCATATTCTGAACATAAACACAACTGGAACGACGAATTTAGTACGGATTAATTAATTAAATTAAACTAAGTGTGAACACATAAATGTAGAAATAAATTTCACCAAAGAACTACCTAAAACTCGGCAGAAAAAAAAATCTACCTCACATAATGTTGTAAATTTATACTCCCAATGTGTATTTTATCTGTTGGCGTTTTTTGTTCAACGCTAACTTTATTTCCATGTTTATCTGACACTTATTGATTCATAAATAAACTGAATTAGATATTACATAATTATGATGGTTTACAATTTCAAACAAACCATAAAAAAGAAAGAAATTGTAGGAAATTTCTGGGTAGGAAATTGTAGGAATTACCATTTTGTTTAATTTTGCAACATATTGGAATTTAAAAGTGATGTGTAAAATGGCCTCAGACATTCTTTTGGAAGCATTGATAAATTGATATTCTTTGACCCAAATCTTTAAAGTCACAAGTTTCCTTGCAATGTTGGTAGAAACATCTAATAGATCTACAAATTTCTACATAGAAAATCAGCATTAGAATATCAAATGATTCAAATGTGCATGTGTATTCCAATATTTATCATTTTCGGTAAATTGATACATATGATCTTTGCAGAGAAGAACCGCTTTTGAACATTATGGCTAGCTCGTTCTCACACTTGGTCTCGAATGTCACTTGATATGACAGCAAGGTCTACAAATCTAATAACCAGTTAACTGCATATAATATGTAAAGTAATAGAAACCATGGTACATAACTAATAAATAGTAAATAGCTAAACTTATAGAGGCAACATGATATAAATGATATTATGTATGGTGCGAACATAGACTCACAACATAGTATCAGAAAGAACTCAACACCTTTCTAAACCGGAAAGCTGATTAACAGATCCTAGAATATCTTCAAGGAAACCTGGCGAAGATATAGTAGACGCAGTCGAATAAATATCCATAGAATGACTCTTCAGACCTATATTAAGAGTGTTAAATTTGAATTAATGAAATTATTAATGATCCAGAGACTCACAACATAGTATCAGAAAGAACTCAACACCTTTCTAAACCGGAAAGCTGATTAACAGATTCTAGAATATCTTCAAGGAAACCTGGCGGAGATATAGTCGACGCAGTCGAATAAATATCCATAGAATGACTCTTCAGACCTATATTAAGAGTGTTAAATTTGAATTAATGAAATTATTAATGATCCAAATTGAGAGGCAATTAAAATAGTTTCTACTTCCAATAAAATGTCAAACCTGTTTCGGAGAAGTCTTGGTTGATGACGATTTGGGAGTATTGATCTAGGCTCTTTTGGTTTTAGATGCAGTCACATACTTGCACCTGGCTAAAAGCATCGAGCTAAATGATCGTTTTCTGAAAGCCAAGAATAAATTCAATGATGGTCACAAATATCTCATCGGTCTCATCCCCATGCTCGATGTACAATCCGAACGATGTATAATCAAATGCAAAGTTAAACAATAGAAAGTAACAAAAAAGATACCCAATAAAGAACTTACGCAATAAAAGAACTAATAATACTAAAACCAAATGAAGACATCACCGAAAATCTCAAAATAGAAATTATAAAAATGAGAGTAGGTATAACCCGTCCGAAAGCAGTCAGATATGATAAATGAGCACCATGCTCATCCCCAGAGCACCAAATGACTAATGGGCACTCCAAACCTTCAACTAGAAAAAATATATGGCTACTTGAGAACCTCTATTCCTGATCTAGGACATGGGGTTAGGGTAGTGCTAACTCTTTTTTTAAGAGGTTTGATAGAGGGAACTATAACTGCTAAGGTCTTATCGTCCCAAAAGCGAAGAGATAACTCTTTATTGACCAAATTGTTGAAAAAGTTTTAGGGAGGGAAACTGTCATAAATCTTAAAGCGAGAAGGCAAGAAGCAATGAAAGAATGTATCAATTTGGAATCAGTGGCATTTTTATTGTTTTGGGATGAGATTTTGTAACTGCTAAGGTCTTATCGTCCCAAAAGCGAAGAGATAACTCTTTATTGACCAAATTGTTGAAAAAGTTTTGGGGAGGGAAACTGTCATAAATCTTAAAGTGAGAAGGCAAGAAGCAATGAAAGAATGTATCAATTTGGAATCAGTGGCATTTTTATTGTTTTGGGATGAGATTTTGGATTTATAGAAATATTATAAACTAGTAATTAGCTCGGCTATTTTTAATTAATTCAGTGATTTTAAAACCAAATTTTTAAATAGCTTTAAAAGACACTCACTCGATGCTAGAATGGTAAGCAAATTAAATATGCAACATATGAAATTTGAAAAATTTCGCACAAATAGTTTGGTCAACGTGAAACAGTAAATTGCAACTCAGTAATCAATATAATCATTTACCTTTAGGTTTCAAAAATAATGCCAATCCCCAGTGAGAATGCATACAAGTTAATCAACGATAAGTGTACTAATTTAAGAGCCTGATAAACCAGTCTTTTGTACTGCAATATCTCCATGTAGTGCTTGGTAATAGTACCCATAGTGAAAACGTTGATCCTTTTGACAAAACGACGGCATTACTTATTAAATTTGTTGAATCATATTATCATATACCCGTTGATGGACACCATTTTTAGCTAAATTAACTCTTGGAGTGATCTTTTCATCGTGTCTAGCACATCATATTTTCTGGCAAGTGTGTTTGTTGCATTGCTCGTTTACCAGATGCTTCTGGTAAACGTTTCTGCTTAATTCAAAGTATCCTATCTAGCGTACCTTCTAGTGTGCTAATCTCGCCTATAAATCGCATGAATTACCAGAGGAAGGTCAGCCAATTATAAACACAGCTGACCTGCGCGACGTTAAAATTAATCAGGTTGCTCTAGTTATATTAAGTTGATATGAAATTACGAGAATTATGAGCCGATTAAGTGTTCGGTTAACCGTTTGTGCAATGGTGTCTGTCATAAGTGGCAGGGTTGAAATCGGTGTAAACCATACGCTTAAATGCTTCATTGTTCAGTTGGTATTTTCGGTTCGCGCCAAGTATACGTCACGATGCATGGAAAACTCCATATCAGCGCTCAAATGTTCTTGGAACTCATGCTTGGAAACAATATCTTGATTAATGAACTGTCATAAATATTATAGAGGTTATAGACTCTTGGAATCCTGAATTCTTGGACTCCGTATTAGACAAGAAAGTAAGTAAGTAGCTAACTTATGGGCGAGGTTAGCCTGAAGGAATTCGCCATCACATCTTCCATTGGTTGACAAACTTAAAGGGTTGCAAACTTCTAATAATCAAAGTTTTTATAACTTCTAATCAAAGTTTCTGATTTGGAACACCATTTGTTGTGTGTCTGGGATTTGGTTTCTCTTCAAGTTGATACCTCGTATAAAGTTGCAAAGCTCAATACTGTTTTGAAACAGGTAATCTAGTCGAAGGTTCTCACACAATCCATGTTTTTTCCACCTATACATGTCGCTTTGTTTGCCTTATTACTGATATTAAGAGGCAGACATTTTCTTAAGGGGATTTGTTGTCTCTTATATCGATATACCTACTTTTTGGGTGCTTTTCTGCACATACCTATTGAGGGATAATCCTTTGTACCTGTGGTCAGTGGGCATAGTTTCCATTTTGGATTTGTGACGTGAAAATCATCACTGACAAAGAAAGTGTCTCTGGCATCTCAGCGACAAATTGTCTCACAAAGTATCTCATTCCAGATCTGACAAAAAATGAGAGAATATTTAGCAGTGACGTCACCCAACCTGAAGTCACTCCGAGAGTCGATGATGTTTTATGATTTTGTCCTTCAGAAACAGTTGGGGAATGTATCACAAGTGATTCACGAGTCACTAATGTCACTACACTTGCGTCGGGGACAAGTTAGTATGCACAATGCAGCTCACATAATGAACAAGGAACTGAGAATGATGAACAATAATTATAAGTATGCCAAAAAAAAACAAGTTCAAGTTCTTTGGGGTCAACAATTTTGCACCATTGTGATGAAATGTGCAAACTGATTGTAAAGATATTGTGCAATAGAAAGTATGTGTTAGGAGGTATTGAAAAGGGTTTACCAGATAACATCTAGAGCAGACCTGCAGATAACGAAAATACTTTAACAGCAATTTGTAGATTTGTCAAAAGAACGAGTCTTTTGCGTGACAAATTTCTAATAAGAAGTCTAATTCTAAAGGAAGAGTTAAACATCACAATCCCTAATGTACTTGCACTAGAACATATCAAAGATTCCTAGAGAACTTGTCTACGTTTCCACAGATATTCACAGCATTTGTAATTTTGTATCTCATGCACATTGCGTGTGCTTAATGAGCAATTTCACACCATCAAAAGTTCCAGTGACAAATTCCTAATAAGAAGTCTGATTCTGAAGGAAGAGTTAAACATCACAATCCCTAATGTACTTGTACTAGAACATATCAAAGATTCCTAGAGAACTTGTCTACATTTCCACAGATATTCACAGCATTTGTAATTTTGTATCTCATGCACATTGCGTGTGCTTAATGAGCAATTTCACACCATCAAAAGTTCCTATTGTGCAATAGAAAGTATGTGTTAGGAGGTATTGAAAAGGGTTTACCAGATAACATCTAGAGCAGACCTGCAGATAACGAAAATACATTAACAGCAATTTGTAGATTTGTCAAAAGAACGAGTCTTTTACGTGACAAATTCCTAATAAGAAGTCTAATTCTGAAGGAAGAGTTAAATTTTACAATCCTTAATGTACTTGTACTAGAACATATCAAAGATTCCTAGAGAACTTGTCTACAGTTCCACAGATATTCACAGCATTTGTAATTCTGTACCTCATGCACATTGCGTGTGCTAAATGAGCAATTTCACACCATCAAAAGTTCCCAAATAAAAGAAACAATACTCGTGCTTCGAAAAAAGGTAAGTTATCGTCCATGAGTTTTAAGAAAGACAATATGGCCCGAGTGATAAATAGCGCTCATAAAAGTTATTTATCTCAAGAATGTGAAGAAGGGAATCACGGAAAACAATTAAAAACTATTTCCACGCATCCACAGGGAGGGCAATTGAAAAAGTTTCAAAGATTTAAGAGGAGAGAGTTTCACCAAAACTCAAACTAGGTCACTGGAAAAAATTGAGGCAGGTCGAGATTTTTCGGAGAAGTGAGGGAAAGAGTGTGTGTGGGACGGGATTCCAGCTGATTAATTTCCCTCCGTCCCTCCCCTCGTCCGGGAGTGTATGGTACATGGAAATTTTGTGCGTAGAAGGGGAATTTCGGCAGGGAAGAAGGGATTTTTTGCGTACAATGTGAAACATGGCAACACTGGTGGAAACTACACCATTGTTGAACAGACACACATTCTCTTCCGGGGTGGGGGTGCACCGTACCCTAAAAAATGGGAGGAGAGGGGGGAGGACGGGATGGAAAAGGGAAGAGAAATTAAGAGGAGTTTGTGAAGAATGGGGAAGGAGAGGCGGGGACGGATTGAGGCCCAGTGCCAAGATTTTTTGTCTCTTTTACTTCTTCAAAAACCTTTGATGTTGAAGTAGTTTGACTATCTATCTGACTGTGGTAGAATCTCACCTCCATATGATGAATTTATTCAATTGTAATGATAGTACTGCCTTCGTCCTGATTCTTTGAAGAAGAACACCATTGTATTGATAGTGGGACAGGCACAATGGTTACTTCTACAGGGTCCGCCAACGGATTAGTATGTTTTTCAAATGGGTAGTACTCGGCGTCTGGGCCCCTCAGAGTGGTGGGGTTGGTCTCATTGCGTTCACAACAAAGGGGAGTTTTTTCTGTTTTTTACATGGTTTTACTTAACTTGAGATCTCTGTTTGTAACCCAGCAATGGAGGAGTTGCAAGTGGGTAAAAATTATAAATAAATGGTCGATTCCTATGTAAAAAGTTGTGAAAAATTCGAATCTGAGGTCATCAGAAGCCTCACTATAACACTTATAATCGTAGATTCAAAGGGAAATCATTGTGAAAGAATTGTGCGGTTGGAAACTTCCACCCCCAACTTCGTTTCCACTTAACGTTTGGGTCGAGGGAGACAAATTTAACCTTTGAGAGGAGAGAAAAAAAGTAAAAGGCAAAACAACACATTCGACCGCCATGCGTTGAATTGCCTGTATTAAACAATTAATCCAAAACATTACAATTTACACATAACACAAACAATACAAGAAATATTTATACTACCCTAGGTATGACATTAAACGTGTGATATTTAAATTTGAAATGAAAGGTGTCCGAAACTGACACCAACAAGGTGTAAATGTGATTGAGATTTTGGATTTATAGAAATATTATAACCTAGTAATTAGCTCGGCTATTTTTAATTAATTCAGTGATTATAACACCAAATTTTTAAATAGCTTTAAAAGACACTCACTCGATGCCAGAATGGTAAGCAAATTAAATATGCAACATATGAAATTTGGTCAACGTGAAACAGTAAATTGCAACTCAGTAATCAATATAATCATTTACCTTTAGGTTTCAAAAATAATGGCAATCCCCAGTAAGAATGCATACAAGTTAATCAACGATAAGTGTACTAATTTAGGAGCCTGATAAACCAGTCTTTTGTACTGTAATATCTGCATGTAGTGCTTGGTAATAGTACCCACAGTGAAAACGTTGATCCTTTTGACAAAACGACGGCATTTCTTATTAAATTTGTTGAATCATATATGTACCCGTTGATGGACACCATTTGAGAATGCATACAAGTTAATCAACAATAAGTGTACTAATTTAGGAGCCTGATAAACCAGTCTTTTGTACTGCAATATCTGCATGTAGTGCTTGGTAATAGTACCCATAGTGAAAACGTTGATCCTTTTGACAAAACGACGGCATTTCTTATTAAATTTGTTGAATCATATATGTACCCGTTGATGGACACCATTTTTAGCTAAACTAACTCTTGGAGTGATCTTTTCATCGTGTCTAGCGCATCATATTTTCTGGCAAGTGTGTTTGTTGCATTGCTCGTTTACCAGATGCTTCTGGTAAACGTTTCTGCTTAATTCCAAGTCTATCGGCTTCTTCATCTTCAATTGCTGCATTCATTGCATGCGCCTTATTAATATCCGACTTGTTAGCGGTGGTCGAAGCACGTAGTCCGAGGTCGAGTACTTGGGTAGTATCTGAATGTTTTATTTGCGCTATCAATCATTCTGAGCTGTCAATTTTGTCAATATAGGACGGATTAGGCTCTCGAACATAGTGTTCCACAAGTCTATCTAGCGTACCTTCTAGTGTGCTAATCTCGCCTATAAATTGCATGAATTACCAGAGGAAGGTCAGCCAATTATAAACACAGCTGACCTGCGCGACGTTAAATTTAATCAGGTTGCTCTAGTTATAATTATTAAGTTGATATGAAATTACGAGAATTATGAGCCGATTAAGTGTTCGGTTAACCGTTTGTGCAATGGTGTCTGTCATAAGTGGCAGCACGTTAAATTTAATCAGGTTGCTCTAGTTATATTAAGTTGATATGAAATTACGACAATTATGAGCCGATTAAGTGTTCGGTTAACCGTTTGTGCAATGGTGTCTGTCATAAGTGGCAGGGTTGAAATCGGTGTAAACCATACGGTGTTCCAAGGACGACAGGGAGGATCAAGGAGAACCAGTTGGAAGACTTGTTTTCTTCTCGGCTATCTGGAGTTTTTGAATTTTGGTTTTGTTTTGAGGAAAAATAGGAGTTTGGGATCAATGGTACCGTTGAAATCAGCAGTGAAATTTTCAATTCCTCTAAAATTAGGTACCTATTCATTGAGCCAAAAGACCATCTCCAGCAGTGTTCCAAGGACGACAGGGAGGATCAAGGAGAACCAGTTGGAAGACTTGTTTCCTTCTCGGCTATCTGGAGTTTGTGAATTTTGGTTTTGTTTCAACGGCATAATGATGCCGTTCAAATCAGCAGTGAAATTTTCAATTCCTCTAAAATTAGGTAGGTACCTATTCATTGAGCCAAAAGACCATCTCCAGACTTCGCTCCTCTACTAAGATAGTTTCTCTACTTAGATTCTTGTTTATCTACCGTAGTTGAATAACCGTTTTCCTAGCTCGTCCAAATGCATTGAACTCATTTGCTCAAAGTTTTGTAAGTTCACGATAAGATCAAGGTTCATAATTCCGATCAACAATATCCAAACCTCTCAATACCTTTCGCTAGGCCATCTTTAGATTTCAAATTAATTCCTAAAAAGAAAAAAAAAATCGATTTCATACAGAATTTTGCAAACAATCGCTCTCGGGTATATTATCTGACTTGAACTCTTGCAGAGTGAGTGGAAACAATCGATTTCATACAGAATTTTGCAAACAATCGCTCTCGGTATATTATCTGACTTGAACTCTTGCAGAGTGAGTGGAAACAAACTTCTAATGTTCTGAAAGACGTGAATTTCCAATATAATCAATATGTTCGCATACATCTTAACATGATATTAATTTCTGTTCCCAACATTGAAACCTCCATGGCGAACGCTTTTCTCTTTGGAGATGGCTCTGACAGTTTTGACAGGCTTCAACATGTTTCCAACCATGTTACCGGTTTGACGTGCAAGCTTGGAACAGCAGTAATGGCATGCCGATGTGGAATTAGCATGTGACGTTGAAGCTCAAGACATGGGCTGTGATGTACCGTGTACTCAACAGGATTACATATTCATAGAATAGATGAGTAAATTCCATAATGGGCAGTTTAAGTAAACAAGCCATACATTGCAAAGATTGTATCGTAATGCTGGGAATTCATGAGCGGCTGAGATAATAATATTTAAAATAAATGGTAGGTATTTAAAACTTTGAAGAGTTTTTTGATTTAACAATAATACCTAGATGCAAATATACCTATAACAACCCCGCTTATGTGGAAAATCCTTCAATTCCATATCTATTTCCACTGAAGAATTTGTATTGATACCTAGATGCAAATATACCTATAACAACCCCGCTTATGTGGAAAATCCTTCAATTCCATATCTATTTCCACTGAAGAATTTGTATTAGATATGTACCTACATCAGTTGATTACAAATTGAAACAAAATCCTTTTCTCATGGAATTATTTATTTTTTACATAATTTAGCAAAACAAGCACTCCTCCAAGTGAACATTGTAAACAAAGTAAGTAGCCTTATAGGTAGTTCTTTCAGGAAGTTTCTCAAGGAATCGGCACTGCCAATGCTGCACCAGGAAATATCCCACCTGAAGATCCTTTCGACCTTCGCCACTAAGTAGGACTTCGAGGAATTTTAACTGAGTTAAGCATACTTAAGTGCTTGCCACATGAAGGAATTCGCCATCACACCTTCCGTTGGTTGACAAACTTAAAGGGTTGCAAACTTCTAATAATCAAAGTTTTTATAACTTCTAATCAAAGTTTCTGATTTGGAACACCATTTGCTGACAAAAAATCATACATCAATGTGAGAAGCAACATGTAACCAATCGAATTCCTTGATGAAACCCCCCTTTCACAAGACGGACGTGAAAATCATCACTGACAAAGAAAATGTCATTGGCATCTCAGCGACAAATTGTCTCACAAAGTATCTCATTCCAGATCTGACAAAAAATGAGAGAATATTCAGCAGTGACGTCACCCAACCTGAAGTCACTCCGAGAGCCGATGATGTTTCCAGATCTGACAAAAAATGAGAGAATATTCAGCAGTGACGTCACCCAACCTGAAGTCACTCCGAGAGCCGATGATGTTTTATGATTTTGTCCTTCAGAAACAGTTGGGGAATGTATCACAAGTGATTCACGAGTCACTAATGTCACTACACTTGCGTCGGGGACAAGTTAGTATGCACAATGCAGCTCACATAATGAACAAGGAACTGAGAATGATGAACAATAATTATGAGTATGCCAAAAAAAAAAAAACAAGTTCAAGTTCTTTGGGGTCAACAATTTTGCACCATTGTGATGAAATGTGCAAACTGATTGTAAAGATATTGTGCAACCTAGATGCAAATATATACCTATAACAACCCCGCTTATGTAAAAAATCCTTCAATTCCATATCTATTTTCACTGAAGAATTTGTATTAGATATGTACATCAGTTGATTACAAATTGAAACAAAATCCTTTTCTCATGGAATTACCTATTTATTTTTTACATAATTTAGCAAAACAAGCACTTGGAGGCATGTAAACATTGTAAACAAAGTAAGTAGCCTTATATAGTTCTTTCAGGAAGTTTCTCAAGGAATCGGCACTGCCAATGCTGCACCAGAAAACATCCCACCTGAAGATCCTTTCGACCTTCGCCACTAAGTAGGACTTTGAGGAATTTTAACTGAGTTAAGCATACTTAAGTGCTTGCCACAAATGTCGTTTCTGACTTTAATATTCCTCCATAAATTTTACGGACTTGGACTCGAAACACCAACCTCCCGATCTGAAGTCCACCGTGCTAACCACTCCACCACTGAGTTTGGTCACTAAGTCGAACTTGTCACTCGTCACATATTGGTCAGAAGAATATGGACATATTAGTAATTTATATAGTGACTAAGTACATACATATGTAAATAAAGTCTATGTAGGATAGCCACGGATACAAGGGGAAGGAGAGCAGGATATGTCTACTTAAACACACATCCCAGTCCAAATTAGAGGATATAAATCAATCCTCGCGGGATGTCCATCGTTTGATTTATTTATGTGGTTTGAGGAGCTGAGGTTTGAACTCACTATCATGAGATGGTATATGTTGTCACAGAATTGGATCTTGTTTTGGATCATCAAGAAATTGGGAGCTGAGTTTAGAACAGACGGTTTTTGATCTTGAGAATGTTGTCACAGAATTGGATCTTGTTTTGGTGGATCACCTAGAAATTGGGAGCTGAGTTTAGAAGTTTAGAACACACTAAGTTTCATCTTGAGAATTTTGTCATAGAGTTGAATCTTGGATCATCAGGAGATTGGGAGATTGAAGAAGAAAGAATCCATCTGGATCCTTTCATTCATTCTTTTCTTAACCAGACAAGGTGACTGAGTCATTGAGTGTATATGGATCATTAAAAGTTCTATCTCTCAATCATAGATCTACGATCAGTTTCTTGGCGGGCCAAAATCCGTCAAATTGGTAAATTCGGCGAAGAAACCCGAACTTGAAGTTCAAAGCTTCGGGTATCTCCGTTGCGGTGACCTTAAGCGTTTTTTTTTCAAAAAAAAAAAAAAAAAAAAAAAAAAAAAAAAAAAAACTTTTTTTGGGGGGGAACACTTTGAATTTCGGGGACAAAAAGCTCATTAATCATCATAATTATTTTTTAGGTGAGGAAGTGCCAAGGACGGAGGGAGAGAGGAAGTTAACATTTTCATAAAAGCAACATGGACGTGGGAATTTTTCTTATTTTGCCCGAAAGTAAAAGGCTGAACACTCCTCAGATAATATTTAGAATCAGTCTAAGTTGACTTTACGCTGGGACCATTTTTGGAAGACTTTCATGCACCTGTGCTTGTCCCAGAAGTCCGAAGTTAGTGTCGAGTTACATGACATACATAACTCAATAAGAGTCAAGTCTCATAACTTTGAAATTTTGGAACTTTTTCCTTAAGGCACAATTATTACAAACAGTTATGGGACAAACAAAAGAACAGAATTACCTCCTTGTGAAATTTTCTTACTTTAAAGTTCTCTTCCTAGTTGGCCTTCCACCACTTTTCCATCCCCTCTTCCTTCTTCTCCAGATCTCTTACACTTCCATCCTCTCACGGCCTCTTCCACCTCTGTGGCGAAATCTCTTCACCTCCAGTTCTGCTCCCTTACTTTCGTTCTCCCTCCTCCGGCCTTTTTCTTCATTTCCTTCATTCCATCTCATAAATCTTTCGAGCATTCAGCGGGCTTTTCCTTTTGCCTTAATTTTTCACCTCCTTCTTCTCCTCGATTTGTAGTTTCCTCCACTCTTCGCCATCCTTGATATCATCCCTTCTTCTCCTCATTCTCGATTCTCCATCCTGAGTACTTCTTTCCCTTCTCTTCCCCCTCCTCTTTCTCTATTTCGAGTGCTTCCTTCTGCTCCCTCCTTCATTCCTTCTTCCTCTTCTCGTTTTTCATTCATTTTCCCACTCGTAAACTGTGTATCTACATTTTCTTTTCACACACACCGAAAAGGAAATGCCTACAGGGCACGGCGGAAGCCTGCGACTGTCCCTTCAGGAATCAGAATTCGATTTGACCCAGTTTTCGGCTCTCTAATCATGGTGATATCGGTGATTTTTATGAAGATGTATCAAAAGGAGTCAGTGGTTTAGATCTCATCCCTGTAATCCGTGTTATCGATGGACTTATGCAGTAGCTACTTAACGCCCTAAATAGTTGGACTGAAGCAAATTGGGTAAATGGCCTAATGGACTGATCAAGTCGTCATCAATCATCAATTCCTTTTATGTAGGTAGTTGAAAGTGTTAACAAAGTCTATTCTCTTCCAAGGTAAATATGCTCTAGTTCTAATTAACACCCAGGTAACCCTGTTAAGTTTCCAGTGCTTTTTCACAAAGAAAAAAATAAATGAGGCTTTCACAGAGAGCTTGCTAAGTTTTGTTTCTACTTATGCAAATGATGTTTGTTATTAATTTATGACTCGGCTTTCTTTTGGGAACATTTTTTTTCTTTTTGGCCGGTAGTGAGAAACTGTGGCGCGGTTTTTAATTGTGTGTGAGCTTGGACATGAATTAGTTTGAGAAATAGGGCAATTGCATTCGGAGCATTTTGTGTTCTTTGATTTCTAACATGCGTTTGGTATACTCGAAAATGTTTCTTTTGAGTCACTTTGAGTCAAATCACTTGATTTTTTGAAGAACCTGACTTGGATATTAAATATTTTTATAAGGATATTGCATTATTGATCAGATGCCTAGATTTTTCCACTTTCTAATTTCTTACAAGGACCTCTCTGGAAACGCTCAGGGCAGCAACAAATCTCCACACAATTGGTACCAAAACATTAATTATGGAAAGTTATGCAGTGAGTGTTTACTCAAAAGCATAAATTGCACAGCATTCAAATGCATATCGACACATAATTTTTTGTAGAACCTGACTTGGATATTAAATATTTTTATAAGGATATTGCAGTATTGATCAAATGCCTAGATTTTTCCACTTTCTATTTTCTTACAAGGACCTCTCTGGAAACGCTCAGGGCAGCAACAAATCTCCACACAATTGGTACCAAAACATTAATTATGGAAAGTTATGCCTCCTCTATTCGTAGCTTTCTCCACTCTTCGCTATCCTTGATATCATCCCTTCTTCTCCTCATTCTCGATTCTCCATCCTGAGTACTTCTTTCCCTTCTCTTCCCCCTCCTCTTTCTCCATATCAGTTGATTACAAATTGAAACAAAATCCTTTTCTCATTGAATTATTTATTTTTTACATAATTTAGCAAAACAAGCACTTGGAGGCATGTAAACATTGTAAACAAAGTAAGTAGCCTTATAGGTAGTTCTTTCAGGAAGTTTCTCAAGGAATCGGCACTGCCAATGCTGCACCAGGAAAGTATACGTGTACAAAGAAGAATAATTACAATTTTCGATCCTTTTGTCGTGTGTCCTGTGATTTTATTCCTCCAGGATTTGGCAACTTCTGTAGCATAAACATTGGATCATTTACCTATATCGGCCCAAAATGTTCAGACCAAAACGGGCCTCCGAATTTTAATGGCAGAGACCTTTTTGTTATATTTGCTAATTTTCGTTTGCATTCTTCTCCATATCATTCTTCTGTCTACTATCTTGTGTTCATTTTTTCAACACGATTCTTCTGACATCTATAGTTGAATAAAATTGAAATAAAGATGTCTGATTACTTTCTAACTAATGAACAACTAGGATTTGAAATACCAATTGGGCATTAATTTGTTCCAAGTTTATGAATTGTTCTTATAAAAAATATTATCAACAGACGGTTTTTGATCTTGAGAATGTTGTCACAGAATTGGATCTTGTTTTGGTGGATCACCTAGAAATTGGGAGCTGAGTTTAGAAGTTTAGAACACACTAAGTTTCATCTTGAGAATTTTGTCATAGAGTTGAATCTTGGATCATCAGGAGATTGGGAGATTGAAGAAGAAAGAATCCATCTGGATCCTTTCATTCATTCTTTTCTTAACCAGACAAGGTGACTGAGTCATTGAGTGTATATGGATCATTAAAAGTTCTATCTCTCAATCATAGATCTACGATCAGTTTCTTGGCGGGCCAAAATCCGTCAAATTGGTAAATTCGGCGAAGAAACCCGAACTTGAAGTTCAAAGCTTCGGGTATCTCCGTTGCGGTGACCTTAAGCGTTTTTTTTTCAAAAAAAAAAAAAAAAAAATAATAGTGCTTATTTATACTGCTCGAATAGGACTGAAAAGTCTTATAGGTATCTTACAGGCTTACAGCTTACACAATCATTAGTAATGTCATTATTTCCAAGTAATGATGATGAAAAATCAGAAAATCCGGAATTAGTAATGACATTACTAATGATCATGTAAGGTACCTATTAGGACTGCGTTTGGTATACTCGAAAATGTTTCTTTTGAGTCACTTTGAGTCAAATCACTTAATTTTTTGAAGAACCTGAATTGGATATTAAATATTTTTATAAGGATATTGCATTATTGATCAAATGCCTGGATTTTTCCACTTTCTAATTTCTTACAAGGACCTCTCTGGAAACGCTCAGGGCAACAACAAATCTCCACACAATTTGTACCAAAACATTAATTATGGAAAGTTATGCAGTGAGTGTTTACTCAAAAGCATAAATTGCACAGCATTCAAATGCATATCGACACATGTGTTTACTCAAAACATAAATTGCACAGCATTCAAATGCATATCGACACATTTCCCGACGTGACTTGAAAAGCTCTCGAAAGCCCTTTTCCGCTGTCGAAAGTCTGGCCAAAGCTGTTGCAAAGGCCACCGTGGTGAGATGTACAGTGTTGTCAGTCACGTATCGACACATTTCCCGACGTGACTTGAAAAGGTCTCGAAAGCCCTTTTCCGCTGTCGAAAGTCTGGCCAAAGCTGTTGCAAAGGCCACCGTGGTGAGATGTACAGTGTTGTCAGTCACGTAAGGCTTTGCCTTTGATTAATGGCGAAAGCGTGTTTGTGTTATTTATAGCTGGAATTTTTTTCTTAATTAATACAATATTCGTGTATCTCTATGTGTATGTGAGTTGGAAATGTTATTTTCCATGTTTGTTTTTTCTCTTTCCTTTAGGAGTAAACAGCTTTAAGTTTTAACTTTGATGCCTTTTAAAGAGAATGAACAATATTTCTTTTTTAAAACCTTCAATAGAAAATGCAATGTCCTCTTCTACATTATTCCCTTGATCCCTTGCTTGTAGTAAGTGAATTCGGATTTCGTTTACAATATCACATTAGTTTATCTTCATCCATGACGAATTAATTGTTTTCCATGTTGACATTGTTATCTACTCTTGGTCCTGTTATATGTTTTTTTAAAGAATTCAAGGTGTTTGCGGAATTTCCCGTTAGTTTTGACTTTTGATTGTCTTCTTTTACTTTGATTGTCTTTTATTATTTTGATTGTCTTCTAGGATAGGTGTATTAGGAGTCGGGATAAAAGGTAAGGTATCATCAATTCATCAAGGACATTTTGGCATAATCCAAATTCTTCAATTGGAATTGAAGCGTTTTTATTTAGTTCATGATTGTCTTTTGACCGAGAGTGTTTGTTTTCTAAGGAACCAGGAATTTGTGATTTTCAAATTCAAAGGCAATTTTTGCAAAGTTAACCATAATTTTACCTTTGACTATTTTATTAATTAATTTCATCAAGTTAGTCCTGATGAACGGTAAATTAAATTGTATATTATTTCCATGTATTTTCAGTGATTTATTGTTTTTAACCCTTCAGTTTTAGTCAAGATCCAAACCATATTTCATTATTTAACGGCAAAAATACAACAAATAATTACCTAAAGCTCGAAGCCGCCAGCCATTTCTGAAATCAAAGTATCACAAAATGATAAAATTATGTGGCCCCCATTCTTCGACCACATCTGTTACCATTCGGGCACACGAATATCTTTTGGTAGCGATGAGATGAGAATGATAAATTAATGTTTGCAACCCAAGATGGTATCAACATGGAATATGAAACACGTATGTATCCATATGATTAACATGTGTTTGGTATGTACAATTAATTAATTAATTACATGTGATAAATTTATCTATACAACATGTTGTGGAAAATTGGAAATACCTGGGAAAGAAAACGGGAAGGATTCGCCAGAGCAGGCCTAATTTTAGAGAGAAAGAGAGAGAGGGAGGAGAGGGAGAAAGAGAGAGTCCTAGGTAACATCTCTTTTCTCATTTTCATAATCATAACAATAAAATAATGTACCTTTAAAATGGGAAGATATACAAGCCCCATCTCACCCGTCCCTCTTCCCCTCTCTTATAAATCCTTCTTCCTCCCCTTTTATCCTTTCCTCTCCCTCGCCTCCTTCCTCCCTCCCTATCCCCTCTCTTCCAGGGTCAGTTGTCATTAATTAATGCATATCACGTGATGTCTCCAAATCTGTAAATGAAAACGGGTAGGATTCGCCTGAACAGGCCTAATTTTGCGTTGGAGCGAGAGAGAGGGAAAGAGAGAGACACAGAGAGAGAGAGAGACAGAAAGAGAGAGACCTAGGTAACATCTCTTTTCTCATTTTCATAACAATTATGTAGGTATGTACCTTTAAAATGGGAAGAAATAAGTATAATCCCCATCTCACATATCCCTCTTCCCCTCTCTTATAAATCCTTCTTCCTCCCCTCTTATCCTTTCCCCTCCCTCGCCTCCTTCCTCCCTCCCTATCCCCTCTCTTCCAGGGTCAGTTGTCATTAATTAATGCATATCACGTGATGTCTCCAAATCACAGATTTATACGTGTACAAAGAAGAATAATTACAATTTTCGATCCTTTTGTCGTGTGTCCTGTGCTTTTATTCCTCCAGGATTTGGCAACTTCTGTAGCATAAACATTGGATCATTTACCAATATCGGCCCGAAATGTTCAGACCAAAACGGGCCTCCGAATTTTAATGGCAGAGACCTTTTTGTTTTATTTGCTAATTTTCGTTTGCATTCTTCTCGACATTCTTCTTCTTCTTCTTCTTCTTCTTCTTCTTCTTCTTCTTCTTCTTCTTCTTCTTCTTCTTCTTCTTCTTCTGATCATTTACGTATATCGGCCCGAAATGTTCAGACCAAAACGGGCCTCCGAATTTTAATGGCCGAGACCTTTTTGTTATATTTGCTAATTTTCGTTTGCATCCTTCTCCATATCATTCTTCTGTCTACTATCTTGTGTTCATTTTTTCCAACACGATTCTTCTGATATCTATAGTTGAATAATATTGAAATAAAGATGTCTGATTACTTTTTAAATAATGAACAACTAGGATTTGAAATACCAATTGGGCATTAATTTGTTCCAAGTTTATGAATTGTTCTTATAAAAAATATTATCAAAATATCTATCTTGTGTTCATTTTTCCAACACGATTCTTTTGATATCTATAGTTGAATAATATTGAAATAAAGATGTCTGATTACTTTTTAACTAATGAACAACTAGGATTTGAAATACCAATTGGGCATTAATTTGTTCCAAGTTTATGAATTGTTCTTATAAAAAATATTATCAAAATAATTATTAGAATCCTGGTAGAAACCTAGGTATTCCTGGGTAAGAAATCTATTTATTTTTCTAAGGTTTCAAGATATCTTACTAATATGATTTATATCGTATCCAAATTGTATTAATTTATCTTTTTTCTCTACAAGAACTACAAATATCTCTATTTCATTGTAAAACATCTTTGTTATCTCTATTATGTATATTCCACGCATTTGGACGAAATTAACTCATTATTGTGAGTATTCGATTTTTATTCCGTTTAGGTATTACATGTTCATTTAGAAACAGAAAACAATGGGTTAGATGTTCTGTAAAACGCCAAGGAAAAAAGAAATTTGATCCCGATAGAATCACTTGTAAAAACATCAGCTTCGGCAGCAAACATCTTTTGGACTTGCCTACTTAAGAATTTCTTTGTTGACGAATGTTACTTCTATTGTAAATTCCATTATCGCAATTGATTCTCTTCTTCATCTGTCTTCGTTTTCCCTCCTATTTAAGAGTGGTGTGTAGTAATCATCTATTCCCAGAAAACCTATTTTGTATCAACTTTTAAAATCTTATTTGACTTGAACTAGACGTTTAACTCCGTACCCCAAGGAGTTGTTTTCGTTCCTCACTCCAAAGTCTAGGCCAGGTAAGGTAATACATCATAGTTTTTTGGTACGTAGGCGTTTAACTCCGTACCCCAAGGAGTTGTTTTCGTTCCTCACTCCAAAGTCTAGGCCAGGTAAGGTAATACATCATAGTTTTTTGGTACCCAACAACTTTATAGACAACTTTTTGATTTATTTGTTCGGGTAGATTTAGGATTCTTATTTTTAGAAGAGTTCCTTCTCTAAGACCCGGTTTAACATCTTTGTTAACACCCATAAGTCATTTTGTGAGATTGCGCTCGAATTGATGATTCTCATGAAAAATATAACTGTCCAAATGTATTTTTTTCGTAAAGATCGTCAAAAATAATAAATAATCCGAAAAGACACTGGAGAGTCATTCCCGTCAATGGGATTAAGAATAAAGACTTAATATCTTACATCTATTTGTAAAATTTCCAAGCTGGTTCATTTCCTCGGACTAATTTGCGTGGAAAGATTAGAGTTCTTTTGCTATTTACTGGAGAGTCATTCCCGTCAATGGGATTAAGAATAAAGACCTAATATCTTACATCTATTTGTAAAATTTCCAAGCTGGTTCATTTCCTCGGACTAATTTGCGTGGAAAGATTAGAGTTCTTTTGCTATTGTTCACATTTTTGGTGTCAGAATTTTAGTTTTAGCGGGATTGTCGATTGGTTCCGGTCTTCAGCTCTGTAATCCAGAGGTTGATGGATCAAGGTCGCTAAATTTAAGCTAAGGCTTCTCTTTAGTGGATTCTCTCCGTCGGGGTTTTTGGTGCGTCGGTGATGATAATTTTGGCAAAGCTTTCATTTAGATCTACAACGAGAAACCTCTTAAGATTTAGAAGGGAATGACATACATAATCATTCATAATCTACTAATACCTATTTTAATAAGGTTGAAGTTATCTCATGAAAATCCACTTACTCTTCAAAAATGAGCAGTGAATTCACAATTACCAAACAAAATTCAAAATCAGGAGCAAGCGTTCTGCAGTTCACTGGGCGATCATGTAATGGCAACACCGGCGTATGCTCAGGTTAATGGTAATATTTACACCTCATCATTTGTTGTGCTTGATAATATCGGCTTCTTGAATTTAAGCTAAGGCTTCTCTTTAGTGGATTCTCTCCGTCGCGATTTTCGCGCGTCGGTGATGATAATTTTGGCAAAGCTTTCATTTAGATCTAGAACGAGAAACCTCTTAAGATTTAGAAGGGAATGACATAATCATTCATAATCTACTAATACCTATTTTAATAAGGTTGAAGTTATCTCATGAAAATCCACTTAGTCTTCAAAAATGAGCAGTGAATTCACAATTACCAAACAAAATTCAAAATCAGGAGCAAGCATTCTGCAGTTCACTTGGCAATCATGTAATGGCAACACCGGCGTATGCTCAGGTTAATGGATTATCTCATGAAAATCCACTTACTCTTCAAAAATGAGCAGTGAATTCACAATTAGCAAACAAAATTCAAAATCAGGAGCAAGCATTCTGCAGTTCACTTGGCAATCATGTAATGGCAACACCGGCGTATGCTCAGGTTAATGGTACTTGGAGATCCAATAATATTAAAATGAATGAACCGAAATAAGAATAAGAAAAGAATCACCCACAATTTAAATCTTTATTAGACTTGTAAAGAAAAAATGGCACAGGAAACTTCAATAAGTGAAACACTTTATTGTAAATAGCACTAGTAAAGAAAAGAACAGTGAATGAAAAGAAAAGTAATTTCCAAAGAGAAAACAAAATAGCTTCTTATCTGGAACAGAAAAATTAACAAAGATAACCGAGAGTGTACCTATGGCATTACTCATAATACTACTATAATGCACAATGGGTACTTCTACTTTCTCAGAAGCCTCACTTATAACACTTATAATCGTAGATTCAAAGGGAAATAATTGTGAAAGAATTGTGCGGTTGGAAACTTCCACCCCCAACTTCGTTTCCACTTAACGTTTGGGGAGACAAATTTAACCTTTGAGAGGAGAGAAAAAAGTAAAAGGCAAAACAACACATTCGACCGCCATGCGTTGAATTGCCTGTATTAAACAATTAATCCGAAATATTACAATTTACACATAACACAAACAATACAAGAAATATTTTTACTACCCTAGGTATGACATTAAATGTGTGATATTTAAATTTGAAATGAAAGGTGTCCGAAACTGACACCAACAAGGTCTAAATGTGAAATGAGGGAAAAGTTCAACGTGACAAAAACATGCCTACTGTGCTGAGTGTATACATACTGCACTTGGAAATCCAATAATATTAAAATGAATGAACCGAAATAAGAATAAGAAAAGAATCACCTACAATTTAAATAGCTTTATTAGACTTGTAAAGAAAGAATGGCACAGGGAACTTCAATAAGTGAAACACTTTATTGTAAATAGCACTAGTAAAGAAAAGAACAGTGAATGAAAAGAAAAGTAATTTCCAAAGAGAAAACAAAATAGCTTCTTATCTGGAACAGAAAAATTAACAAAGATAACCGAGAGTGTACCTATGGCATTACTCATAATACTACTATATCAAACATCAGCGATAACAATTACAATATTAACCACACAAACAATTAAAAACCTCAAACCAAACCAAAAATATAATCATACAATTTACCAACATTACCACAGATCCAATTGAACCTAGAGAACTCCCCAGCAGACTTGAAAAAACATGAAGATCATGCTAAAACAATTATTCGCAGAGATGCTAACATTTCTGACACTTTTGACAGCTCACCTCTGTTGGATCTCAGAGATATACGTACAGATATGATATGCCCTTCCTGCTCCATTCGAAAACCAGTTGAGTATGGAGCACTTGGTACTCATGGATACCAAATGGAAATATATCGGGTGATTTAAAAAAAAAAATCAACGAAAGTCTTTCAGAACTTCATAATAAGACTAGCATGTTGTCCGTGCTCGCCACGAAAAATTGAGCAAAACTCGAGATCGGTTTAGATTTCGGCAAAATCCTCTGTTATTTCACACCTAGAACATATAAGTAATATAGATATAGTAGACGCAGTCGAATAAATATCCATAGAATGACTCTTCAGACCTATATTCAGAGTGTTAAATTTGAATTAATGAAATTATTAATGATCCAAATTGAGAGGCAATTAAAATAGTTTCTACTTCCAATAAAATGTCAAACTGATTCCCTACCAAATTTCAGCTTTTTATCTACTTATTGGGCTTCAGGAGATAAAGTTATCAGTTGATGGACTACATTTGAAGAAATGCCTAATCCGTATCCATTCCCGAAAACCCGAAAGAAATTTGAACATCCGTTCCAAATTGATCCAAACAACAAATTGAAAAATAAGCCTGCGATTTGGACTTCCTATCCGAAATCATCCAAATATAACAAAATAAACAATATTACAATTCAATTGGATCACCCATTATTGGACGAAGACCCTGAAAGTACGCTCCATGCAGATATATACGATTTAAATTGCGTAATCTTCAGGTGTAAATTCCATCTAATAGCTGGTTAGTAGTTTAGTTACCTTCCACTTAGGTGTCAATGTTTTTTATTACCAAATCTCATTTTGGTGACCTCTACCTTAGATGGTTAGCAGGTAATCACGTGAGCACATCCGTTAAACCGTTAACCATTGTTTAATCCCCTTGGTTTCAATGTTTACGAACTGTTGATGACGATTTGGGAGTATTGATCTAGGCTCTTTTAGTTTTAGATGCTGCCACATACTTGCACCTGTCGAGCTAAATGGTCGTTTTCTGAACGCCAAGGATAAATTCAATGATGGTCACAAATATCTCATCGGTCTAATCCCCATGCTCGATGTACAATCCGAACGATGTATAATCAAATGCAAAGTTAAACAATAGAAAGTAACAAAAAAGATACCCAATAAAGTCTTGATGGGCACTTGGTTGGTAAAATAAATAATCAAGTGAGACAGATGCTTTCTATGCAAACTTTTGGTCGAAAATGTTAATTTTTTCACTTTGGGCATAAATAAAAATTTACCTAGGTACAACAAGGTTGAAAACTTTTCCCAAAAGGTTCTATCAAAATAGGCCGGGAAACACCGAATCTAGCAAATTGCCCCAACCCATATTTACTCGTTAACAAAAGAAAAGTGGATATTTTCTTTATTTGTTTCTTGATTTAGATCAATTTAAATCTTTCTTTATTTTTAGTACTCGTGTAGTGTAGATATTATTTCTCTCTTGTTTCTTCTTTCCTTTTCTTTCTCTTTCATTTCTTCGCATTTTTTCCCCCAAACACTGAATGTGTCTTACCAGGTTAATAATACCTTCGGATTACCTTGGTAGCCGAGGATCATTGTCATGTGTAACATGTTTGAGTTCTATTTCATTTCCTTCAACTTTATTGTCGTCTGGATTGATTCAGTTTGGATCAATTTGATTTGCAAGAACATCATTTACAAGTGCTCTTCAGTGTTGTTTAAGAAATTTGTAAGTAAAACTGTAAAAGATCTACATCAGACTCTTTTTCAACAAACAGTTACAGAGATATTATTTTTCCAAGTGTTCCTCCTATTTTCTTTTTTATACTAACTACCTACCGTTTAAATTTATTATTATTTCTATTTTTATTGTGTTTAGCTGAATATTATTATCAGGTTTTTAGTTTAATTCAATTTTGAAGAATTTGTCTTTTAAACTGCATTCCAACAATTTGCCCTCTGCCTCTACAACTGCCATTTTGTTCTTCATCACATCATCCTGCCTGTCTTGTAAGTTATAACTGAAATCCTTTTGCACACTGTCACAACAATGGTCACAAGGAAAAACATGTTTTCTGTCAATCTCCATCAAACTTCATCTCGCTAGAAACCTTTTTGTTTTTTTAATTAATGAGAATTCCTTCCATAAATCCACTCCACAATTAATTGTTTGCTTTGACCGTACCTGACCAGATTGCTCCACGACCAGATTAAAACCAGCTATATGGTCAATTCTGCGAGCATGTCCGATCATTTCATACACATGTAAGGCTGTCGTTTCCACTAGACGACCATACAGGCCGAGTATCACCTGATTAATATGTAGTACCTGTTGCTAGGAGCACTCTTCGATGTATCTTGTGCCGATATCCGATATATGTTGTGTGTCTGGGATTTGGTTTCTCTTCAAGTTGATACCTCGTATAAAGTTGCAAAGCTCAATACAGTTTTGAAACAGGTAATCTAGTCGAAGGTTCTCACACAATCCATGTTTTTTCCACCTGTACCTGTCACTTTGTCTGCCTTATTTAAGGGGATTTGTTGTCTCTTATATTGATATACTTTTTGGGTGCTTTTCTGCACATACCTATTGAGAGGATAATCCTTTGTACCTTTGGTCAGTGGGCATAGTTTCCATTTTGATTTGGCACACAAAGTGATATGGATTATGGCTGGTGCCATTCACAATACATCTGAAGATGCTATGGGAAAATCGAGATTAATGCTAAATGTCCTGGGAGCTAAGACATCTCAAAATGACACTCAAAGAGCACTGATAGCAAAACCTAAGTGTAGACAAGTCTAAACAATGACACTCACATCAGAAGACCAATTATCGGGACACGGCCATCGAAGAGCCAAATAATGGTTCATTAAAAACACGTAGCCGGACAGAAGTTAATACCTTATTAAATGATCTATGAGTTAATTTGGTCACACAACTATTCCACTAGTTGAATATCACGGACATATTTCTCCGATCTACGTGGATTTACGGGCCAGAATTCGGGCGCCATTGTAAACAAGGGTTGCATAATCGGATTAAGGAGCGACTGTGTGGTCCCAGATAGCCTTCTTGTTAGGGCAGTCGTTGCTGATTGGAATATTAACTAGGACATACTGGGCAAAACAACAATGCCCTACCACACGCATAATCGCCTGTGAACAGGTGAATTGGATGGATTTATAGACTTTGCTTATGAAAGTGAGTGAAATCTAGAAGAATCTAGATGCATGTTAAGTTAAGAAACGTCGAGTGGGACACGGATTTGGAAGAGAAAATTGAGAACTTTATTTCTCTTCTTGGCCAGGATCAGGAATATTCCACACCAGTTCATAATTTGCTCAATGAAGGGAGCTAAATAAAAATAAAAGTCAAGAGAATCCTATGGTAAAACATCTGTAAATAATTTCCGTACGCAAATTCCAATTTCGCCCTTATCGAAAGGACTATCATTATGGCCAAATTCTCCAGAGGCAATCCGACCAGTTAGAATCCTACAGTCATCCAGTCTGTATATGTTGGTCAACATCTGTAAATAATTTCCGTACGCAAATTCCAATTTCGCCCTTTTCGAAAGGACTATCATTATGGCCAAATTCTCCAGAGGCAATCCGACCAGTTAGAATCCTACAGTCATCCAGTCTGTATATGTTGGTCACATTTCGGATAAGAACATGGGCTTCTACATTGAAATTCCGGGAGGTAAATTAATTGAAGACTTCGCTGATTAATTTTTTTATTAATTTATTGGAGAAACGAAAGTTCGTGTGGCTAAGTAGTTGAACAGGGGCGAGTATAGGGGTCTTTTTATGTTGTTGGGATCAATTTCTTGGAATCCACTAGCATAGAGGGAGTTATTTGATGAAATCAAGCAAACCGATTGGTCCAAAAGGCCTAGAAAGGGAAAAAGCGATGGGGCCCCGTTCATGGAATAAAGTCGGGATAAGTATAAAATTTGCTTGATTATAATCTAGGTAATTTATAATTTCATCAACTGCACACTCACTTTCTAAAATTACAATCGAGCCTGAAATAGAGGACCAAATTTATTCAAACTTCCACTGAGGTATTGGATCTGGATTATGTTAATTGAAGGCGAATAGGTGATTATAAAGTGGCGGTATAAGGCATCAGCAGAGTCAATAGAGTGCGTCTGCCTTGTAAGCGCTAGGCCGCGGGTTCGATTCCCGCCCGGGGCGGATTTTATCCTGATGGGATAATGTTCGTTCTCGGTTGAACAGGGGCGAGTATAGGGGCCTCTGTTATGTTGTTGGGATCAATTTCTTGGAATCCACTAGCATAGAGGGAGTTATTTGATGAAATTAAGCAAACCGATTGGTCCAAAAGGCCTAGAAAGGGGAAAAGGGATAAAGCCCCGTTCACAGAATAAAGTCGGGATAAGTACAAAATTTGCTTGATTATAATCTAGGTAATTTATAATTTCATCAACTGCACACTCACTTTCTAAAATTACAATCGAGCCTGAAATAGAGGACCAAATTTATTCAAACTTCCACTGAGGTATTGGATCTGGATTATGTTAATTAAAGGTGAATAGGTGATTATAAAGTGGCGGTATAAGGCATCAGCAGAGTCAATAGATCTATATTCAAGTGGATGAAATTGATTCCCAAAGTCATTGATTCAACTAGATCTTCATCTATATTTTCGGACTTAGAAAAATTAAAGATTCCAAGACACATTGTATACAAAAATGCTGACAATTATATTGAGCAGATAACTGCATTTTCAAAATGCACCCTCCAGACTAAAATTGGTCCTAAATATGGAAACGGTACGATTGTCCTAGAAAATAACTGAAGTTGCATTTAAAAAGCCATATTCTGAATTGAGGGAGACAAATTTAACCTTTGAGAGGAGAGAAAAAAGTAAAAGGCAAAACAACACATTCGACCGCCATGCGTTGAATTGCCTGTATTAAACAATTAATCCGAAACATTACAATTTACACATAGCACAAACAATACAAGAAATATTTTTACTACCCTAGGTATGACATTAAACGTGTGATATTTAAATTTGAAATGAAAGGTGTCCGAAACTGACACCAACAAGGTCTAAATGTGAAATGAGGGAAAAGTTCAACGTGACAAAAACATGCCTACTGTGCTGAGTGTATACATACTGCACTTGGAAATCCAATAATATTAAAATGAATGAACCGAAATAAGAATAAGAAAAGAATCACCTACAATTTAAATCTTTATTAGACTTGTAAAGAAAGAATGGCACAGGGAACTTCAATAAGTGAAACACTTTATTGTAAATAGCACTAGTAAAGAAAAGAACAGTGAATGAAAAGAAAAGTAATTTCCAAAGTGAAAACTAAATAGCTTCTTATCTGGAACAGAAAAATTAACAAAGATAACCGAGAGTGTACCTATGGCATTCCTCATAATACTACTATATCAAACATCAGCGATAACAATTACAATATTAACCACACAAACAATTAAAAACCTCAAACCAAACCAAAAATATAATCATACAATTTACCAACATTACCACAGATCCAATTGAACCTAGAGAACTCCCCAGCAGACTTGAAAAAAACATGAAGATCATGCTAAAACAATTATTCGCAGAGATGCTAACATTTCTGACACTTTTGACAGCTCACCTCTGTTGGATCTCAGAGATATACGTACAGATATCAGATATATGCCCTTCCTGCTCCATTCGAAAACCAGTTGAGTATGGAGCACTTGGTACTCATGGATACCAAATGGAAATATATCGGGTGATTTAAAAAATTAATGAAAGTCTTTCATAACAACTTCATAATAAGACTAGCATGTTGTCCGTGCTTCGCCACGAAAAATTGAGCAAAACTCGAGATCGGTTTAGATTTCGGCAAAATCCAGATCATGCTAAAACAATTATTCGCAGAGATGCTAATGTTTCTGACACTTTTGACAGCTCACCTCTGTTGGATCTCAGAGATATACATACAGATATGCCCTTCCTGCTCCATTCGAAAACCAGTTGAGTATGGAGCACTTGGTACTCATGGATACCAAATGGAAATATATCGGGTGATTTAAAAAAATCAACGAAAGTCTTTCAGAACTTCATAATAAGACTAGCATGTTGTCCGTGCTTCGCCACGAAAAATTGAGCAAAACTCGAGATCGGTTTAGATTTCGGCAAAATCCTCTGTTATTTCACACCTAGAACATATAAGTAATATCCCTAATTCCCTACCAAATTTCAGCTTTTTATCTACTTATCGGGCTTCAGGAGATAAAGTTATCAGTTGATGGACTACATATGAAAAAATGCCTAATCCGTATCCATTCCCGACAAACAACAAATTGAAAAATAAGCCTGCGATTTGGCCTTCCTATCCTATTATCCAAATATAACAAAATAAACAATATTACAATTCAATTGGATCACCCATTATTGGACGAAGACCCTGAAAGTACGCTCCATGCAGAAACCCGAAAGAAATTTGAACATCCGTTCCAAATTGATCAAAACAACAAATTGAAAAATAAGCCTGCGATTTGGCCTTCCTATCCTTTTATCCAAATATAACAAAATAAACAATATTACAATTCAATTGGATCACCCATTATTGGACGAAGACCCTGAAAGTACGCTCCATGCAGTGGTGATTATTATGAAGATGTATCAAAAGGAGTCAGTGGTTTAGATCTCATCCCTTAACGCCCTAAATAGTTGGACTGAAGCAGATTGGGTAAATGGTCTAATGGACTGATCAAGTCGTCATCAATTCCTTTTAGGTAGTTGAAAGTGTTGAAACAAAGTCTATTCTCTTCCAAGGTAAATATGCTCTAGTTCTAATTAACACCCAGGTAACCCTGTTAAGTTTCCAGTGCTTTTTCACACATTTATATAGTGACTAAGTACATACATATGTAAATAAATATTAAATAGGTCTATGTAGGATAGCCACGGATACAAGGGGAAGGAGAGCAGGATATGTCTACTTAAACACACATCCCAGTCCAAATTAGAGGATATAAATCAATCCTCGCGGGATGTCCATATTAAATAGGTCTATGTAGGATAGCCCTGGTTTGTGACAAGGGGAAGGAGAGCAGGATATGTCTACTTAAACACACATCCCAGTCCAAATTAGAGGATATAAATCAATCCTCGCGGGATGTCCAGTCTATGTAGGATAGCCACGGATACAAGGGGAAGGAGAGCAGGATATGTCTACTTAAACACACATCCCAAATTAGAGGATATAAATCAATCCTCGCGGGATGTCCATCGTTTGATTTATTTATGTGGTTTGAGGAGCTGAGGTTTGAACTCACTATCATGAGATGGTATATGTTGTCACAGAATTGGATCTTGTTTTGGATCATCAAGAAATTGGGAGCTGAGTTTAGAATAGACGGTTTTTGATCTTGAGAATGTTGTCACAGAATTGGATCTTGTTTTGGTGGATCACCTAGAAATTGGAGTTCAAAGCTTCGGGTATCTCCGTTGCGGTGACCTTAAGCGTTTTTTCTTCCGGAAAAAAAGCTCCGGAAAAAAAAGCTTATTTTGGGGAGAACACTATGGAATTCCTGTGGGACAAAAGCTCATTAATCATCATAATTATTTTTAGGTGAGGAAGTGCCAAGGACGGAGGGAGAGAGGGAGTTAACATTTTCATAAAACAACATGGATGTGGGGATTTGGGAGGAGAGGGGGGAGGAGGGGATGGAAAAGGGAAGAGAAATGAAGAGGAGTTTGTGAAGAGTGGGGAAGAAGAGGCGGGGACGGATTGAGGCCCAGTGCCAAGATTTTTTGTCTCTTTTACTTCTTCAAAAACCTTTGATGTTGAAGTAGTTAGACTATCTATCTGACTGTGGTAGAATCTCACCTCCATATGATGAATTTATTCGATTGTAATGATAGTAGTGCCTTCGTCCTGATTCTTTGAAGAAGAACACCATTGTATTGATAGTGGGACAGGCACAATGGGTACTTCTACTTTCTCAGAAGCTTCACTATAACACTTATAATCGTAGATTCAAAGGGAAATAATTGTGAAAGAATTGTGCGGTTGGAAACTTCCACCCCCAACTTCGTTTCCACTTGTGGGGATTTTCTTTTTAGTTTTGTCCGAAGTAAAGGCTGAACACCCCTCAGATAATATTTAGAATCAGTCTAGGTTGACTCTACGCTGGACCATTTTTGGAAGACTTTCATGCACCTGTGCTTGTCCAGAAGTCCGCGAAGTTAGTTACACGACATAACTCAATAAGAGTCAAGTCTCATAACTTTGAAATTTTGGAACTTTTTCCTTAAGGCACAATTATTACAAAGTGATGGGACATACAAAAGAACAAAATTACCTCCTTGTGAAATTTTCTTACTTTAAAGTTCTATTCCTAGTTGGTCTTCCACCACCTTTTCCTCTATCTTCCCTCACACTTCTTCTTCCTCAGATTTCTTACACCTCCATCCTCTCACTGCCTCTTCCACCGGGAAGTCCCTTCACCTCCAGTTCTCCTCCTTTTTGTTCTCCCTCCTTCGGCCTTTTTCTTCATTTCCTTCATTCCATCTCATAAATCTTTCGAGCGTTCAGCGGGCTTTTCCTTTTGCCTTAATTTTTCACCTCCTTCTCCTCCTCTATTCGTAGCTTCCTCCACTCTTCGCCATCTTTGATATCATCCCTTCTTCTCCTCATTCTCGATTCTCCATCCTGAGTACTTCTTTCCCTTCTCTTCCCCCTCCTCTTTCTCTATTTCGCGTGGGAATTTTTCTTTTTTGCCCAAAGTAAAGGCTGAACACTCCTCAGATAATATTTAGAATCAGTCTAAGTTGACTTTACGCTGGACCATTTTTGGAAGACTCATGCACCTGTGCTTGTCCAGAAGTCCGAAGTTAGTGTCGAGTTACATGACATACATAACTCAATAAGAGTCAAGTCTCATAACTTTGAAATTTTGGAACTTTTTCCTTAAGGCACAATTATTACAAACAGTTATGGGACAAACAAAAGAACAGAATTACCTCCTTGTGAAATTTTCTTACTTTAAAGTTCTCTTCCTAGTTGGCAAGTTAGTGTCGAGTTACATGACATAACTCAATAAGAGTCAAGTCTCATAACTTTGAAATTTTGGAACTTTTTCCTTAAGGCACAATATTATTACAAACAGTTATGGGACAAACAAAAGAACAGAATTACCTCCTTGTGAAATTTTCTTACTTTAAAGTTCTCTTCCTAGTTGGCCTTCCACCACTTTTCCATCCCCTCTTCCTTCTTCTCCAGATCTCTTACACTTCCATCCTCTCACGGCCTCTTCCACCTCTGTGGCGAAATCTCTTCACCTCCAGTTCTGCTCCCTTACTTTCGTTCTCCCTCCTCCGGCCTTTTTCTTCATTTCCTTCATTCCATCTCATAAATCTTTCGAGCATTCAGCGGGCTTTTCCTTTTGCCTTAATTTTTCACCTCCTTCTCCTCCTCTATCTAGGCGTTTAACTCCGTACCCCAAGGAGTTGTTTTCGTTCTTCACTCCAAAGTCTAGGCCAGGTAAGGTAATACATCATAGTTTTTTGGTACCCAACAACTTTATAGACAACTTTTTGATTTATTTGTTCGGGTAGATTTAGGATTCTTATTTTTAGAAGAGTTCCTTCTCTAAGACCCGGTTTAACATCTTTGTTAACACCCATAAGTCATTTTGTGAGATTGCGCTCGAATTGTTGAGGTCTCTGTTTATAGAAATTTGGTTCAGAAATTCTCTTAGCTCATTCGGCCTGTTTGGGAGTTTCTTCGAGTTAAGGGTATCACCCAAGGTTGGTGGAGGTCTCTGTTTATAGAAATTTGGTTCAGAAATTCTCTTAGCTCATTCGGCCTGTTTGGGAGTTTCTTCGAGTTAAGGGTATCACCCAAGGTTGGTGGTTGGGTCCCAAAGAGTTTTCTTTGTGTTCGAACAGCTGATGATAAAGTTGTCTGGAGTGTGGAATGTCTACGTTGTGTCTTCTGAAAGTCTAGACTTGGACTCTTAGAGAGACGTTCTTCTTTAACGTCTTTTCTAAAACATCTGAAGGTCTGACCGTGTCCGTTTGACTGATCGCAAAAATTGTTCCTTTGTGTTTGAACAGCTGATGATAAAGTTGTCTGGAGTGTGGAATGTCTATACGTTGTGTCTTCTGAAAGTCTAGACTTAGACTCTTAGAGAGACGTTCTTCTTTAACGTCTTTTCTAAAACATCTGAAGGTCTGACCGTGTCCGTTTGACTGATCGCAAAAATTGTTTCATTTCCAACATGCTATTTACTTATCATCACAGTGTGTTTGCTTGTAAGCTCGCCAGACCATAAACTATAAATGGAGTTTTAAACAAATAGACATTAGACTTGGGATCCGACATACTAAATACTTGTAATGCCTTGAGTTTTATTCATAAGAGGAAGTGTCTGTAATAGACTACAATGTCTACATCAACTAATCGTACCTAGCCTAGAGTTACATACCTGTGCAGATTGGAAAAATGTTGCCTGAGTTTTAATTATAAAAATCCACTTGATAATTAATACACAGATAATAGTTTTTAACGTGAAAATTTCCGACAGAAAGTCATATTTGTAGGCCCTGTTCAGTACTTGTGTTGCCTCGTCGGACTTGTGTTCCTTTGCCAAGGCTATCCTCTGGTAAGGTCTTTGCCACGAGGGTGGCCAAACTCCAAAACCAGCACCGTACCAACTTACCAAGTGAAACAACTTGGCAAAAAAATGGGCCTAGGACAAGCGATTGCGTATCTTCCTGCCTAGGTAAGTATTACTTACTAAGTAGGTACCTATGTATAAGTACACGTAACTTATTCCATTACGCAGTCTGGGGTCATGGGTATTATCAACATTTCAATTAATCTATTAACTTATTACTGAGGTTTACTACTATCAGGTCTGGTCAGTTATCACCCTACCCGGACCTCGGGGCTAACTCCAATGGGCCCATCTGGCATCCTTGGGGCAATTTCTGACAAACAAGAATAGAAACTGGACAAGTGGACATAGTGGAAATCTGGATTTAAGAGGAAAACATGGTGGTCCCCTCGATTCTCTTATATTCAGGTTTGACTGTATTTGTATTTGGTAGTTTTAGCTAAATTAGGCCCTCTTGAGGACTGATTCCGGGCCCTCTTGAGGACTGATTCCGGGCCCTCTTGATTAGCTTGAAGCACAGGTCGAGCTCGGGGCAAATTTGACCTGTGAGCCCCTGTGAAAGACCCTGGTATTACAACTGTAAGTACTGATATGACTATATTACTGAAGCTTCAAGTACTAATATACCGGTCGGTTTAATGTTGACCTAACCTAACCTATTCTCCTGACCCTAGGAAACAGTGCAACTGATCGCATCCCAGGCTCTCCGTAGTACAACTTTGCATTTGCAATTACAGGGTCGTCGAACGACTTTGCAACTGTTGGTTTGTCCATTTCTTTAGAATTGTAACATCGTCCAAGAGTAATTTTCATACAACTTTGTATTTGTCCGTTTTTGGAATGGTAGGCAGGAAGAGGATTTTTATTTGAATCATGAATATACGTCACTAATGTCGTTCTTCGATTAAACAGCTAGCATGATAGTACAACTTTGCATTTGCAATTACAGGGTCGTCGAACGACTGTGCAACTGTTGGTTTGTCCATTTCTTTAGAATTGTAACATTCGTAGGGTCGTCCAAGAGTAATTTTCATACAACTTTGTATTTATCCATTTTTGGAATGGTAGGCAGGAAGAGGATTTTTATTTGAATCATGAATATACGTCACTAATGTCGTTCTTCGATTAAACAGCTAGCATGAAATGTTCTACCTTGTCTTGGACTACAACGAACTCCAGGTCCGAAGTCAACACCAAGAAGGAACTTTTTGCAGATTTTTTTATGGTGAACAGGACTTTTTACAATAATTTTGACTATATGTTCTGCAAATGCATTTATTGTACTCTTGATTTCTATTTACGGCAGTTCTTTCTATGTGGTCAAGAGTTCTTTCTGCAGCATATTTCACAAATTCATCCGGGCACGCAATCTTTCAGCCCATCCTGTCTGAATAGACTGCATTTTGACCTTGACATTCAATCAAACTGCAGGCGAAATCTTATCAATCAGACCGTACGTAAAGGTTTGTTTATTTTTCCACACAACCGGGATTTGAACTTCGACTCTGCGGGCAAATCGTCTCACCGAGAGAATCAAACGTTTTACGCGCAGTATGTAATCAATTGCTGTAGAAAATTCTATGGATGATTGCTAGGATTTTTATTGCTGAACCTAGTGGTGTACCAACCGGGATTTGAACTTCGACTCCGCGGGCAAATCGTCTCACCGAGAGAATAAAACGTTTTACGCGCAGTATGTAATCAATTGCTGTAGAAAATTCTATGGATGATTGCTAGGATTTTTATTGCTGAACCTAGTGGTGTAGTGTGAAATGGGGTACTGGTTGGTGGATCGAGTCCAAGTCTTGTCCTAAAATTTAGCATGTGTGTGGCTGTATGGTAATCGAGGACTGACATTTGAGACAAATATTCATGTCTCTGTCATAATCGTGTTTACCACCTTTATAATTCCTTACTGAATCAAGTTGTGGATAAAAATGTGTTTTTTTTTTTTTACTTGAAGAGGTGGGAGAAAGAAATCAGGAGAGATGTAAGTAAATGAATGGTTAAGTATGAAAAAGTAAGAAAAAAAAATGCCTTTAAATTATGTTTAAAAAAATGTATTATAAATTACAAAAGATTTCTTGAGGGGCAACTTGTGTAAAGATGTTTGCAGTCAAATCTATTAGTTTGACTTTATGGATTCTGCACTGGACACTACCAAAATTATCGATTTGAAAGTTTTAAAATGGTTTATAAATAGACTATTGACATATTTATTATGTACTTACATGGTACTGTAGTAATCTATTTTCTTTCAAGATCTAATATCAAATTTCAAACAAAGTTTTGAGAGACAATTTTACCTGAAACAAAGAAAAGAAGACAAAATTAAAAATTAAATTCAGGCTATCGACTTTAGATTTAATTCTCATCAGGAAATTTCACAAAATATTGGTCAACTCCAAAAGAGTCCAAAACAACGTTAAAAACTCTAATAATATTTGGGAAGGAGTTGGATATAGGAATTCACCATCTCAAAAGCCACCACAAGAAGAAAAATCTCTTGTTGAGGTACTTAACCACCATCAAAAAAAAAAGCCTAGGCTCTTCCATTATCAAGACTATCAAGAGTAATATATCATTGTCGCAGTGATAAGGCGAAAATATAAAAATTATATTACACAAAAAATAATAATGATATCTCGCCGTATTTAAGTACACAGAAAACAGGGGTGACTTTTGGTCATCGGGTGATGGGCAATTTTAAAGTTAAAGTAGGTAATTTTTTTTTTTTTTTTTTTTTTCAGGTTCGTCATTTGAAGAAATCGAAATTTTACAATTTTTTCTCCTCTTTGCCTTTAACTTATGCTTGAAATTTGAGACCATTGAGGGAAATCTTAACTAGAGATCAGATCTAAACGACTTTTTGGTTTTTCTAAACAACCTCAGTGGTTGCCTCGGTGGACTTGAGAAATTCCTTTAAATTGCGACTGCCAGAGTAAAGGGACTTCCCAGTGAATTCCAGAACAGGATAATAAAAAAAAGCCCCTAATATTCGCCCCTGCCTGGCAGTTCATAAAGCATCTCACTTAAGTATTATATTCCCCACAACGCGATGACACTGTAATCTTTCGGTAATTATCTTAAAATGCCATGTTTTTTTTTTTTTTTTTTTTTTTTTTTTTTTTAAGGGTTTTCCCCCCCAAAAAAATACTTTTTTTTTTTTTTTTTTTTTTTTTTTTTTTTTTTGCAAGCGCCTCACCACCTAATAGATCTTCTTTCTCTTCTTCCTTTTCCTCTTTCTCTTCTTCCTTATCGTCCTCCTCCTTCTTCTTCCTCTACTCCTCTTCCTCCTTTCTCCTTTGAGTATTTGAGAGTATGCAATGTGGTGTTGTGATTAGTAATGAGATAGTGAGGAGGAATTTGTGGGATCTTGGGAGGAAAATTGAATTATGACAAAAAAAAAAAAAAAAAAAAAAAAGAAACGACTTTCGAAAATTTATATCGGCCCGCAAGCGAGAAGTTAATGATTTTTATTTTTATTTTATTATTATTCTTTTTGATAAAGCATAAACAGCTCTGAGATTGATCAGAAATCAAAGGCATTTTCTTTCCTGCCTTTTGTGGAGTAGGTTCGCGCCATTGGTGCTTATCTTGGTATATGACTTTGGTTGTGCTTCATGATTGCCAAGTTTAAACTTATCAACCATTGGCATAATTATATTAATTGTCCGTGAGGGTTTCCAGATTGTCAAAACCTTGCTTAACCTAAGTGGTAATTGCGTAGGATTTGTAGGCAAAAATCGTCGACAAGTCCAAATATTTCTAAAAGGTAGCTTCCTTCTCAAACATAGTATTTGTATTTTTGTGTTATTACTATGTATTTGTATTATTCTAACTATGATTTCCATGCCAACTGGATCTGTCAAGAATATGCCAGCGGAATGGCATATTCCTTGCAATGTCCGCTCTGACGTTTCTTCCATTTGGAATATTTGAAATGTTCTAATAGGAAAGAAAAAAGTAAAAATAAATTATTTAAAAGCAAAAAGTTTTTTTTTTTTTTTTTTTTTTTTTTTTTTTTTTTTTTTCATAGATGGAAAAAATCTGACTAGAATAAGTTGGAGATCGCACAAAACTCTTGAAACTGATAAATAAAACATGCAGTACAAAATGGTTAACCTTTTCTTGAAAGACGACTTGGGCTTGATCTGTGGATGTCTGAAGTTCACACAGATTCCTTCAGACTTGCTACAATTCACAATATCCATCATTCTAATGCCCTATTGTTGCAATATGTAACTAAAAACAATGTGACGAAGGATCAGTCTATCCCCTAAAAGTCCCTAATGGGCCCGATAGAAAAATTTGGTTGATCTGACATGCAACAAAGTGAAATGAAATTACATAAACGCTGGAAACGCAGAAAAATGATATCAAACCAAAACCAAGTAACACTTCTCCCAAAGACTAGATCGGGGAAACACCGGCGAAGAAAATGTCCATTTTATTGACAAGTTGAATGACAGCCATATTATACACAACCTCTTGGTTTCCTCTAGTCGATTCCTTAATAGAATGGAAGTCGAGAACTGGTTCACAAACACTGAAAGATTTGGTCTGAATCATCGATACAAGAGTCAATATTATGAGTGTGGTTGGAGAAAACGCAAGGGTCAAAGTCAATCAACTTGAGGAACTTACTGACTTAGGTCTGATTATTAAAAATTATATCAATAAAGAGGTGCTCTACTGTTAGCATAATGGGGCATCTTGATAAGCCGACCTGCTGACAGTCTAAATGAATTACTAGGTACGTATACTTATAATCTGGATCAAAGAAATACAAAGTTACCTACAAGTCAGTCAACTACAGGAACTCAGTGACTTTGGCCAATCTGTTTTCAAGGTTTGGAACGAAAATCTTGAGCTCATGGAAAACGTAACCTTACATAATCTGTACATTCTAGACATCTTGACAATTCTATTGTCACATCATTACACAACGCATTAAATTAAATACCTACAGAATGCGATTGAAATTATTTATGACTGATAGATTGTGCTAGAACATGGAAGGTCTTGGAATCCATCTGATATCACTATTTGTATGTTTGAAAACAGAATAGAGGAAAATTTACCGAAAAACTTCTAATAAGCACCATAGATATTAAATTAATATATTATAATATGTATGGCATAGATATCTTAAAAGTTTTGAGAAAAGGATACCTATACCCTGTCCGGATAGAACTACTGAGGTGCATCCTGGTGCATTGTTACATTTTGTTGCAACACACATGTTTAGCATAATTGGTGCATATGCTAATCAGAGAGGCGTTCCATGGATCACCTGTCCGAATTATGACTAATAGTCAAACCTGCCAAGCGTCACATAAATCAAAGTGGGGGTTTTCATATACTCATAGATCCGACAGACCAACAGACTAGCAAAAATACATTAGCAACCACCATAGACAGTGGAATTATCTACGATAAACGGATAAACTCCGACAGACCAACAAAACTGCTAGCAAAACTGCATTAGCCACCACCGCACACCATGGACACTAGAATTCTCCGGTAAACTCCACATGTCTGGGAGTTGGAAATTTCACAACAATTATTTTTAATTACAGCGTTTCAGTTTCACAGCGCGATCCGCAGAACAATCGAATTAGGAGTTAATGATGGTAATTATGCTCGGATGTCTGGGATTGGCGAAGAAGAAAGGATGCACCTACACTTCGTCACGAGATGTGATTATGGTTGAGTTGGGTTCTTGCATATGGTTTACTGTTCTCAGTTAAACAAACATCTCCTCACAAATTAGTCTAAGGAGATTTTGATAATATCTATGTATGTTTCGTGAGTTTTATCATATTTGGTTCCTTCTGTATAGACCATTCCTTGAGTGGATCCAAAAGCTTCAACAGTTCAATTCCATTACTAGAATGTATGTACATAATTATGTAGATACATACCACGTTGAAATGCTTTCTTTGACTGAGAAACTTGTTTGTTTGTTTGCTTATTAAAGAGTCTGTATATTTGTTTTCATTTCAGATATCCTATAAGACGACATCGACAGTTTCAAAAGCACTTTCTGGAAAAAGGACATGGAGAAAGGGCACTAAGGAAGAAATACCTCGAAAAATTCCCAATATAGAGAAATCACTAAAAGACCTTAGCAGTTGTATACAGTGACGTTCAACCGTCATCAAACAATACAGAAAAATCACAATCAGTAGTCAACTTGACATTGACCTAACCAACCATTTTACGCTCCGTTAATCGCGGGACCAGAAAGTATGAAGTATTCCAAGCCTATAGCAACTCTCGGATAATGCTATCAGCTATCAGGTAAACTTCAACCAATATAGTAAACAAAGCGGTGAAAGATATATCACCTTGGAATCCTCGGCAGAGATAGTGTGTACAAATTGGTGACAACATCATTAAGTCACTGATTCACTGTGTCAAGCACCTCAACATCTAGAAGACAAAGGATACTGAAGTTACTGAGACAGTAGGACGTAGGCCTGTAGCACATTGTAGCACGTAGGCCTGTAGCGTAGTAAAAGTCGCTTAGTCGTGAGATTCCTCCTGAAAATCCAAACCTATTGAAATGATAAGGACCTTTTACACTACAGTATCCTAGAGTGTGAGAAGTCTGTATTACAATTTTTCCTCCTCTTTTCCTTTAACTTATGCTTGAAATTTGAGACCATTGAGGGAAATCTTAACTAGAGATCAGATCTAAAAGGCTTTTTGGTTTTTCTAAACAACCTCAGTGGTTGGCTCAGTGGACTTGAGAAATTCCTTTAAATTACGACTGCCAGAGTAAAGGGACTTCCCAGTTCCCAGTGAATTCCAGAAGAGGATAGTAAAAAAAGCCCCTAATATTCGCCCCTGCCTGGCAGTTCATAAAGCATCTCATTTAAGTATTATATTCCCCACAACGCGATGACACTGTAATCTTTCGGTAATTATCTTAAAATGCCATGTTTTTTTTTTTTTTTTTTTTTAGATTTTCAGGGGATATCCGAGCAGTGGCGTAGCGTGTATGTATGGCGTGTATGGCGGCCATACAACTCAAAAGTTCACTCTAATGCCCATAAATATTAATGGCATGTACTGTGATGAGACTTGGTAGACCTGTGCATGAGCCCTACACGCCCTACACTTGAATTTAGACCACGCTACGCCACTGTATCCGAGCTTTTAAAAGTAACAACTAACAAGACTATTCTTCCAATGTGCGATAGCCCTAAAAGTTACTATAAGCCAGTAGGACTAATGTAGTAGTTTGAGTACACAAAACTTACAGAGGATTCACTTGACAAATGAGTACTTTGCAGAAGAATATTACATGGCATTGATTTGAACTAAGAGAATCGGGAATTGATTATATGCTGGAAATCAATTGATTTCTCAACTGCAGTTAGTAGTGTTTGTAGATAATGAAGGAGTACTGTGGATTTTCATGAGGTATCCGAGCTTTTAAAAGTAACAACTAACAAGACTATTCTTCTCATGTGCGACAGCCCTAGAAGTTACTAAGCCAGTAGGACTAATGTAGGAGTTTGAGTACACGAAACTTGCAGAGGAATCACTTGACAAATGAGTACTTTGCAGAAGAATATTACATGGCATTGATTTGAACTAAGAGAATCGGGAATTGATTATATGCTGGAAATCAATTGATTTCTCAACTGCAGTTAGTAGTGTTTGTAGATAATGAAGGAGTACTGTTATACAGGGTGGACCAGTCGACGACAAAGTTTGGCCAACATTCGTGTTTTTACAGAGGATTTACCTACTAAAAGTGTTTTACGTGTTTTTACAGGGGATTTTTCTTGCTGTTATTTGTTTCAGGGGTTGAAATGGTGAAATCAAAATTGGGAAGGTTCGGCAATCTAAACAAAAGCATTATAAAAGTCATCTGCCGATGGAAAATCAGAATGGTGTTACAGGGTGGACCAGTCGACGACAAAGTTTGGCCAACATCCGTGTTTTTACAGAGGATTTACTAAAAGTGTTTTACGTCTTTTTACAGAGGTTTTTTCTTGCTGTTATTTGTTTCAGGTTATGAAATGGTGAAATCAAAATTGGGAAGGTTCGGCAATCTAAACAAAAGCATTATAAAAGTCATCTGCCGATGGAAAATCAGAATGGTGGAAAAACTGAAACCGTGCAGTGGGGCGATCCAGTAAGAATAATGATACTCTCAAGATGAACAACATACCTAACCTAACGCGCGCATACTTGACAAGAAAAATACCAGTAATGATGCTAAATGTCTTTCATCAATCAATCACTGATGAAATACGCCATTATATCATCGCCTAGTTCACAATACAGTAAGTCGATAGGTAAGTTTTAATTAGTTGATTAGATACTCTTGAGTATTGTTTCCTTGATTGTTGCAGTTTCAGTTCAGCCTTCACTATGCATTGTGCTCTAAGAGTGGCGTTATGTAATTGGCAGTCTGAATGACGTTAATGATTTCCCTGTTCACACTATGGTCTTCATTATTTCGAATCGTTTCATTAATTAGATTCCAAGCGATGCGAGAGAATAGATTAATTGGTCCTTAGCTGACCAGACTGATGAGAGCTATCTGTGCCACTGGTGTCAGAGATCTCAACATAGTTGTCAAACTTGTATTCATAGTATTTTTTAATATTCCTATTTATTAATCGATTTATATCCCACAATACAGTAAGTCGATAGGTAAGTTTTAATTAGTTGATTAGATACTCTTGAGTATTGTTTCCTTCATTGTTGCAGTTTCAGTTCAGCCTTCACTATGCATTGTGCTCTAAGAGTGGCGTTATGTAATTGGCAGTCTGAATGACGTTAATGATTTCCCTGTTCACACTATGGTCTTCATTATTTCGAATCGTTTCATTAATTAGATTCCAAGCGATGCGAGAGAATAGATTAATTGGTCCTTAGCTGACCAGACTGATGAGAGCTATCTGTGCCACTGGCCACTGGTGTCAGAGATCTCAACATAGTTGTCAAACTTGTATTCATAGTATTTTTTAATATTCCTATTTATTAATCGATTTATATCCAGTACTCAAGTTAGAAGTTCAATGATATCGAGCTGTTGATATTCAAAAGCCGGAGATGTGTTCTTGTGTTGAAAACAAACTTTATTTATAATCATAACAAGATTTCAGTGGAGGAGAGATTAAAAACTAATGCCCAGTATGTGAGCTTGAAAGTGATAATACATACCTCATTATAATATTTCAAAAAATTATGTATCTATCAAAATCCTAGGAAGAAATGATCCTAGAAAGAATTGAACAAATCACCAAATTCTGTGTTCAAACTATTCTGTTTGAAAGGAGAACAAGAACGAAATGAGTGTACTACTCAGATTAGAATATCAAAATCTGAATTTTGATTTATGAATCCGAAATGAATTCAAGGCGTGGAGTTCAGAGTGTTGCGTCCAGTGGCCGGTGTCCAAATGTAGGTAACTTGGACTCTCGGGCAATGCTGAGGCTTGTGTTGAGAATGGAATCAGAACAGTCGCGGCCAATCAAACATCCTTAATGACCAAAGTAGATGAGCTAGATTTAAGCAATTTAGGAATAAATCTAGATGTCTTAGATGGTATAGACATCTGATATTCAAAAGCCGGAGATGTGTTCTTGTGTTGAAAACAAACTTTATTTATAATCATAACAAGATTTCAGTGAAGGAGAGATTAAAAACTAATGCACAGTATGTTAGCTTGAAAGTGATAATACATAATTATAATATTTAAAAAAATTATGTATCTATCAAAATCCTAGGAAGAAATGATCCTAGTAAGAATTGAACAAATCACCAAAACTCTGTGTTCAAACTATTCTGTTTGAAAGGAGAACAAGAATGAAATGAGTGTACTACTCAGATTAGAATATCAAAATCTGAATTTTGATTTATGAATCCGAAATGAATTCAAGGCGTGGAGTTTAGAGTGTTGCGTCCGGTGGCCGGTGTCCAAATGTAGGTAACTTGGACTCTTGGACAATGCTGAGGCTTGTGTTGAGAATGGAATCAGAACAGTCGCGGCCCAATCAAACATCCTTAATGACCAAAGTAGATGAGCTAGATTTAAGCAATTTAGGAATAAATCTAGATGTCTTAGATGGTATAGACATAGTAGATTGTAGACCAAAGTGACTCCAATAGCGTAGCGTTCATCAACTTCAGACCAGACAACTCCTTTCAAAGACAAATTGGTCTCGGATGTGGCAATTAAATTTTACGACTGCCACGAAATGTCCCGGGACCTTCTTTGAAGACCCCAACTTTTGACAGTTCTTGCTGACTGATGTAATCCAGTTCTCTCAAGTTTGTTGAACTTCTTTGAAGTCAATCCCAAAATAATTAGGTAATTATTACACTTGCATTTTTAATTTAAGTACCTATGTATTTGCTTTTCTCTTTCAGGATCTAATCTAATTTGACCAATGGTGTTCAACAAACATTCCTCAATGACTCCCAATACCGCCTATGTATTTGCTTTTCTCTTTCAGGATCTAATCTAATTTGACCAATGGTGTTCAACAAACATTCCTCAATGACTCCCAATACCGACAGAGCTGGCTTATCCATTGTCTGAAGTCTAATAAAGGTAAATGGTATCTCATTCTTTGGCGTACATTCCTCCACGAGCCGTCCATTCTGAACCGATTATCTCACTACATACAAAATTATTTTTAAAAATCAAGACTCTTTCCTCGTACCTCTCCAAAGAGTACTGTAGTAATTATTTTTTCTGAACTTCGTCAAGTAGGAGGTCTCTTAGATTAATTGTACCCCGAAAATATGAGCCACAAGAGAAAATAGTCAAACATTTGATTTATTGTCGAGCTCTGCTTTTTTGAGAAGAAATAAAAAATCAAAACTCTTTCCTCGTACCTCTCCAAAGAGTACTGTAGTAATTATTTTTTCTGAACTTCGTCAAGTAGGAGGTCTCTTGGATTAATTGTACCCCGAAAATATGAGCCACAAGAGAAAATAGTCAAACATTTGATTTATTGTCGAGCTCTGCTTTTTTGAGAAGAAATTTGTAAAACCTCGATGATTTATGTGAATCTATCGAAGTTGGAGAGAATTTGTTATTAATTTGCATATGCGAGTATGGAACCGTTTGCTGAGACCATATTCCATATTGCTTTTGGCTCGCGCTTGAAAAACCCAGCGTGTGGTGCGTTTCGAGACCATTTTTCGTATAGTCTTCTTTGAGGATGTTTTCCCTAATGCTAGAAATTACTGGCAAATACCTGGGAGGGAACTACGGAAAGTTTTCCCTTCGGAACTTTCTGACAAACATGCAGAACTAATAAAAATGTTACCTAGCTCTAAAGAAGAAGAAGAAGAAGAAGAAGAAGAGGAAGAAAAATAAAAAAAGACAAGTTGAGCCTAAAGCCAATTGATCGAAAATCAAAACTTGGCATTCCCCAAATCATGAAACTTTGAAACACATTAAAACCCCCCTAAAGTGTAACAAGGTATTAAAAGAAAGTATAGAGTTGCAACTTTTGAGACTATTAAAAAAGGCCCCAAGCTGTGTAGTAATGGCCAAACAGATGCTGTTAGAATTCATATTGTTATTAGAACTGAAAACAACTGTACAATTGAAATGGTCATGGTGCAATCCCCAAATACAGAAAATGAACCAGGCATTGATATTAAAATTAATAAAAACAATATTGAACAAAATTTTGAACCAAATACCTAGAAAATAAGTCGATAGTATTCTAGAGAGAGAGAAAAAGTAAAAGAAAGATTTAAAAACACATAATTATAAATATAACTCAAAATTTAATAAAAAGAACATCTCTTAGCATGGACATTCAAATCTAAACTAAACCTATCACAACATCAGCGTAATAAAAGTAAATGCAAAGGATGACCCGATTAAAACCAGTTCAAAAGACAACGTAGAGGGCAGCACTTGCTTTGTGAAAATTAAAAGCAAGACATGAAAAAGTATGGGGCAGGAGGTCGGATCAGAAAGATGTTTTTGAATAATAAGTCGATAGTATTCTAGAGAGAGAAAAAGTAAAAGAAAGATTTAAAAACACATAATTATAAATATAACTCAAAATTTAATAAAAAGAACATCCCTTAGCATGGACATCCAAATCTAAACTAAACCTATCACAACATCAGCGTAATAAAAGTAAATGCTAAGGATGACCCGATTAAAACCAGTTCAAAAGACAATGTAGAGGGCAGCACTTGCTTTGTGAAAATTAAAAGCAAGACATGAAAAAGTATGGGGCAGGAGGTCGGATCAGAAAGATGTTTTTGAAAAAGAAAAGATCAACAATCTATTGTACTTATTCTAACCCTCAAACAATCAAGAAAAAAAAGAAGAAAAATGTAAGGGCGATATTATGCAAGGGGAAGGACCTATTGTTGTGTCAACTTAGATTTCGTCTTTGAACCCCTAATATGAACACTACGCGAAATGGCAATTTTTAAGATGATTACATGAAATCGGGCACTCTTGCTCAGGCAAATACGGTCTGTTTAACGAAACATAAACGTGCGATAAACATTACAAAATAAGAAAACCTGAACAGTTTAAAGCTGATGGAGAAGAAATTTGCAAATGCAATTCGCAAAACCAAATTAAAGACTGCTATTTAGACAAGTAACTCGATCACAAAATTTGACCCAGAAACTACATGGGCGCGTTTGGTTGATTATCTAAAACCGGTCCTGATTCACCAGGACTGACCCGCTCACTTATTAACAATAGTTTTGGGTTTTCTAATCATGTTTTCTTCAACACGCCATAAATTTCAAACATGGGTCATCCCTCTGTCTATTATGGGGATGGGTAATAGGTTTGAGCCTTTCAGTCCGAGGTGGTATTGATAATATTGGACTGATCAAATCGGCTAGTTTAAAACTAATGAATCGATGTTTAAGTTCATTAAATAATTATTTTGAGGTATTATTTTATTTATTTTTGATACAATTTAGCAACAAGGCCATTTGCAGAGAAAAAAAAACTATCTAAAGGAGTTTGAGGAAGTTGTTTCTTTTCAAGAAACGCATGAGGACGTCAATGGAAGAAGGGTCATCTTTGAGGATTTCGGACATGGAAAGGTTGGTGAATGAGCTCGGGCGGAATCGCATATTCTGGCAGGACAACAGGATGTGCTCTACTGTAAGGGGGGCGTGAAAAATGCAAGGGCGATATTATGCAAGGGGAAGGACCTATTGTTGTGTCAACTTAAATTTCGTCTTTGAACCCCTAATATGAACACTACGCGAAATGGCAATTTTCAAGATGATTACATGAAATTGGGCACTCTTGCTCAGGCAAATACGGTCTGTTTAACGAAACGTAAACGTGCGATAAACATTACAAAATAAGAAAACCTGAACAGTTTAAAGCTGATGGAGAAGAAATTTGCAAATGCAATTCGCAAAACCAAATTAAAGACTACTATTTAGACAAGTAACTCGATCACAAAATTTGACCCAGAAACTACATGGGCGCGTTTGGCTGATTATCTAAAACCGGTCCTGATTCACCAGGACTGACCCGCTCACTTAATAACAATAGTTTTGGGTTTTCTAATCATGTTTTCTTCAACACGCCATAAATTTCAAACATGGATCATCCCTCTACCCTGTCTATTATGGGGATGGGTAATAGGTTTGAGCCTTTCAGTCCGAGGTGGTATTGATAATATTGGACTGATCAAAAATCGGCTAGTTTAAAACTAATGAATCAATGTTTAAGTTCATTAAATAATTATTTTGAGGTATGTAATTGATTTAGAAAATCTTCGATATTTTTCTTAATTATTGAAGTGTTTATATTGGCTATTTCAAATTATCAATTTGCAATTTATGAAGACGAAATAATAATTGAATAGAATAGGTAATATAAATATGATGAACTATCAAACGATTTTAAAAGACCACCCGTAGCGAAAGGACACTAATGGTTCAAAATGGTAGGTAGTTACCTGTTTACGGGAGGTAGGTTCATTGAAATTAAATAGAATCCGGAACTAAACAATACCGAAAAACTTCTAATAAGCACCATAGATATTAAATTAATAGATACCTATATTATAATATGTATGGCATAGATATCTTAAAAGTTTTGAGAAAAGGATACCTATACCCTGTCCGGATAGAACTACTGAGGTGCATCCTGGTGCATTGTTACATTTTGTTGCAACACACATGTTTAGCATAATTGGTGCATATGCTAATCAGAGAGGCGTTCCATGGATCACCTGTCCGAATTATGACTAATAGTCAAACCTGCCAAGCGTCACATAAATCAAAGTGGGGGTTTTCATATACTCATAGATCCGACAGACCAACAGACTAGCAAAAATACATTAGCAACCACCATAGACAGTGGAATTCTCTACGATAAACGGATATACTCCGACAGACCAACAAAGCTGCATTAGCCACCACCGCACACCATGGACACTAGAATTCTCCGGTAAACTCCACATGTCTGGGAGTTGGAAATTTCACAACAATTATATCTACGATAAACGGATAAACTCCGACAGACCAACAAAACTGCTAGCAAAACTGCATTAGCCACCACCGCACACCATGGACACTAGAATTCTCCGGTAAACTCCACATGTCTGGGAGTTGGAAATTTCACAACAATTATTTTTAATTACAGCGTTTCAGTTTCACAGCGCGATCCGCAGAACAATCGAATTAGGAGTTAATGATGGTAATTATGCTCGGATGTCTGGGATTGGCGAAGAAGAAAGGATGCACCTACACTTCGTCACGAGATGTGATTATGGTTGAGTTGGGTTCTTGCATATGGTTTACTGTTCTCAGTTAAACAAACATCTCTTCACAAATTAGTCTAAGGAGATTTTGATAATATCTATGTATGTTTCGTGAGTTTTATCATATTTGGTTCCTTCTGTATAGACCATTCCTTGAGTGGATCCAAAAGCTTCAACAGTTCAATTCCATTACTAGAATGTATGTAAATTAATTATGTAGATACATACCATGTTGAAATGCTTTCTTTGACTGAGAGACTTGTTTGTTTGTTTATTAAAGAGTCTGTATATTTGTTTTCATTTCAGATATCCTAGTCGACGACATCTACAGCTTCAAAAGCACTTTCTGGAAAAAGGACATGGAGAAAGGGCACTAAGGAAGAAACACCTCGAAAAGTTCCCAATATAGAGAAATCACTAAAAGACCTTAGCAGTTATACAGTGACGTTCAACCGTCATCAAACAATACAGAAAAATCACAATCAGTAGTCAACTTGACATTGACCTAACCAACCATTTTACGCTCCGTTAATCGCGGGACCAGAAAGTATGAAGTATTCCAAGCCTATAGCAACTCTCGGATAATGCTATCAGCTATCAGGTAAACTTCAACCAATATAGTAAACAAAGCGGTGAAAGATATATCACCTTGGAATCTCACAAATTAGTCTAAGGAGATTTTGATAATATCTATGAATGTTTCGTGAGTTTTATCATATTCGGTTCCTTCTGTATAGACCATTCCTTGAGGGGATCCAAAAGCTTCAACAGTTCAATTCCATTACTAGAATGTATGTACATAATTATGTAGATACATACCACGTTGAAATGCTTTCTTTGACTGAGAAACTTGTTTGTTTGTTTGCTTATTAAAGAGTCTGTATATTTGTTTTCATTTCAGATATCCTATAAGACGACATCGACAGTTTCAAAAGCACTTTCTGGAAAAAGGACATGGAGAAAGGGCACTAAGGAAGAAATACCTCGAAAAATTCCCAATATAGAGAAATCACTAAAAGACCTTAGCAGTTGTATACAGTGACGTTCAACCGTCATCAAACAATACAGAAAAATCACAATCAGTAGTCAACTTGACATTGACCTAACCAACCATTTTACGAGTAGGTGAATATCATAACCATGGGCTAGCTGTGCATTTATATCGAACAAAATTGTAATAATTCTATGTATCATGTCTTGTTCCAATTCTTCTTGAATTTGTTTAAAGATTGATCATTTTCTTCTTCTGTTCACAGATCCATTTCAACCAATGGATATTCTTCATCCGCATGGGCCCAAAAATTATTCATATGACCATGTCTTCAGTCACTTGGGATGGCTTCATAAATCCTCCAACATCTACATTCTACCATTTGAAATTTGGTAGGTCCTATGAACGTTCTAACAGCGATTATATTAAGCAAGATAAACAATGATTGGGCAACCATGAAAATTTCGGCACAAGTCTTATTGCGGGCTACCTCCAGCGAAGATTAAACACCTCGGAACCCATCATAAAATCATAAAGCATAATCAAACCATAATAAACTCGCTGTGGAGGCAGCTGATGGGAGATGTTTTGAAATATCAGTGACGAATTTGAAAAGAGTGATTTTGTAGAGGTAAATAGTAAGATTGTAGAGATAAATTAGATTGATAAAAGATACCAGTGATACTTTGAAAGAGGGAAAAGAAAGGAAAGTGACGAAAGAAGGAATAGGTACAGACAAAATTAAAATACACTCAAAATTTAGTACCTTTTCGGTAGTAAATACATAAAGCCCCCAGAAGTAATGGTCACCACAGCACTGATCAATTGATAATGGAAAATATACAAGTGGGTCCATAGTAGTGAACCAACCTAACCTTTCACATAACATTACAGTAGTAACAATACAATAGAGACCCTAATAAAAACGAAACTACATCAATATTGTTAAAGGTAAAGGGTCTCCCGTTATAATAGGTAACCCTTTTTGTGAGAGGCATAGACCTGACCTAATCTAACATGGCGAATAATATGAAATTATAAAAACTAATCACAAAATAAGCAAAAGATTGGGCAATAAATTACCGTGGTGAATCATTTGGAAGACTTAATTATTGCTACTGTCAAAGAGGTCACACACCTTTCTCTTCGTCTACCTGTAATTTGGGCGTTGCACACTCGAAATATGTTTGTATCATTGCAGTAAATGAAGGAGCTATTAACACTAATTTGGAAGGAAGCAATGGAAATGGCAAGAAAGTTGCACATACGAGAACCCATTACGGAGAAGATTCACAATCTAATTAACCAGGAAGAAGATGAGCCAATGAAAACGTTCAAAATGCTACATGAAACCGATCCATTAACTCTACACATACTAGCAATACTATTTAAGCTAACTTTTATGAATTCCAAGGCAACATAACTCAAAAGGCCATGCATGTCTAAATTTTACAACACTCCAAAGACTTTTATTGGCTAGATCTTCATCTGTTTGGATTAGAAAGCGTTCTAGCAGCATCTTCACCTGATGTGAAATATCAAATGTTGATGTTTATAAAATCATCACGATCATACATTAGTATTTATTATGAATTCTAGATGTGTGTTGCTAAGTTAGCATTTTGTATCTTCTTCACATTCCACGAACAGAAAAGGAAAGGTCAATAGAGGTGTTCAAAGGATTTGAGAGGATCTATTACATAGCAAGGAACTTCAAAAGAACATGGCAAACACTAATGAAACATGGACTAGTGTCTCCTTAAAAGTAGGTATTATAAGAAATGTTATAGATTAAATAAGAGAAAAGTAAAGAAAGGTAATCATTGAGAAAATTGGAAAGGCTAAATAAACAACAATTCTTACCTTAATGGAGATAAAACAAGGGAAAAGATATCCGAGATTGCAAGCAAACATTTCTAAAGAGATTCCGAAAAGATGGAATATTCATAAAGTTCACAAAGAATCTTCAAAGACCAAGAAGAATTCGATGTAGCCCAAGTTATTAAAGATCATTTTGTAATGGACGTTTCAGGTCCAAATGATAACTCACGTTCCAGACAAAACTGTCTTCATATTGCTCTTTCTTTCTCCTGAGAGATTAACCCAAAAGGGCTTCTAAAAATAATCTTCCAAGTTGGTTCACTAAAAGAAAGTGATAAATGGAAGCTTGACAATTACCAAAAAGGATAAATTGATTTTCCAAGACGACCTTTTCTCCTACCCTTCCCATACGTTTTTTCAACACCTTTGATTATACGAGTTTTTAATGATTTTTATGCTTCTAAACCAATTGTAACGCTCTTTCTATTTGTGTGTTAATCATGGATGGTAGAAACACTGATGGTAAAATATAATAATTGAGAGAATAGAAATGGACTCGGGAACTGAAGAGGATCTCAGCGGCCGGGAGGACTGAACAGTTGTTACTGCGTTGCCATGGCAACCGTAAAATTGGACGAAATAGGGAGGTAGGACATTGTTCAAATGGAATAAAAAAGTTCAAAGTAAAGCACAAAATGCAGCAGGGATCTAGGAATCACTTACATAGTCTTCAAGAGGAGATCTTTACAGGGAAAACGGTACAAAAATCAAGAAAAACAACCAAGTATTTCTAATGAAAAACACAAAATAAAGGAGAGGAAAAAACGCACGAAACGCACAGGACAGATGCTAGAAACGAATTCGATTTTGAGGTATGATTTAGAAAATCTTCGATATTTTTCTTAATTATTGAAGTGTTTATATTGGCTGATTCAAATTATCAATTTGCAATTTATGAAGAAGAAATAATAATTGAATAGAATAATAATTATAAATATGATGAACTATCATACGATTTTAAAAGACCACTCGTAGCAAAAGGACACTAATGGTTCAAAATGGTAGGTAGTTACCTGTTTACGGGAGGTAGGTTCATTGAAATTAAATAGAATCCGGAACTAAACAATACCTTTGTTAGAGTTTCCTTTTCATACCCTCAATAAACACAAGGATATTATTATTGAAATTATGATGGGTCTACTCATAAAAGAGGAAGAAAATATGGGTCACTTTTATTGTTAAATTATGAATTTATGACTTAATTTTCTATCTGTAGTATCGTATTTTTAAGTCCAACAGATTATATCAAAGTGTGTGTTCAAGGCATGTTTATTAAATAAAATAAATTTATTAATCCTCTTAATTAATGATCCTCTTTGGTAATGGATTAACAATACGTGTATGATCTAGTTTGAGGGTATTCTTCCATTTGACTTTTTTTATTTTATTTTATTATTTATTTTTTTATAGAAATTTGCAAATATTATAGGTAACATAATTATGTACATTGTCATCTTTCAAATTCAATAACATACTTCATCACTCAGTTAGGAACATTGATGTAGTAATGAAGTGAAGTCATGAAACAAAATTGGGCCTCATTGAAAAAGTGAAGAAATTTGCAAGATTCATGACAAGAGATATAATAGCTGTACCTGTAGAAATAGAGAAGATACCCAAACTAATCGTCGATATCCTAAAGAACATCCGTTTCATAACCGAGGACAAATTTTAAACAAATGTGGGAGTGAAGAGTTTGAGTGTGGAGATTTTTATTTCGTATTTAACACCTCTTCATTTAATGCTACCTCAACATCTACAGAACAAAATCGGGCCTCATTGAAAAAGTGAAGAAATTTGCAAGATTCATGACCAGAGATATAATAGCTGTACCTGTAGAAATAGAGAAGATACCCAAACTAATCATCGATATCCTAAAGAACATCCGTTTCATAACCGAGGACAAATTTAAAACAAATGTGGGAGTGAAGAGTTTGAGTGTGGAGATTTTTATTTCGTATTTAACACCTCTTCATTTAATGCTACCTCAACATCTACATATACAATATTGAATATTATGGGCACTTCTTTATTAATTTTATGTGGTGTTGTAATAATTTGTATGATAATGATATGGAGTATCTTTTATATATCGAAGAATAGTAGCTCTATATCGTAGGATTTGCTAGGGATTTGGATGCTAATATCCATGAAATTGATTCTTTGATTATTTTGTTTTGAGTTTTCGAAACTTCTTGTTAGTGTTGATTTTAGATACCTCTTTATTGAGCTTTGGAATATGTATAGAGAAGTAAGAGTTTCTTTAATGTTGTCTAATTCACATTCATCACTGATTTCAAATTCAATCTTGAGATTAATATAGGTATTTAATATTAATTGCTTTCTGCCGAATTCAAGTCAAACGATTTTAGCTCTTTACGGATGGTCGGTAAGTACTTTCAAATAATTAGATATAATTAATTCGATAGGTATATTTTTCTTGCGAAATCTCGCCCTGAGGTGGCGGCTTATCCACTAATATTGCCATTAGCAGTCTCTTTATCTGAAGAGTATTGAAGAGAGGTTTGCAAATATTGGTAGGTATTACTATCTTATGAACTAGTCTTCATAATAAGTGCCTTGGTGAATAGTAAAAAGGGGGTTATTATTTGTAATTAAATTAAATTGCAATGTAGGTAAACAGGGCTCTTTGTTTTTTATATGCAATCAGGTTTTCAATTGTCTTGTCCCTTCTGTAGTTTCGGAAGGCTCTGTTTCTCTCCTTAATAGCAAGGTTGTAGGTAAATATCATAACCATGGGCTAGCTGTGCATTTATATCGAACAAAATTGTAATAATTCTATGTATCATGTCTTGTTGCAATTCTTCTTGAATTTGTTTAAAGATTGACCATTTTCTTCTTCTGTTCACAGATCCATTTCAACCAATGGATATTCTTCGTCCGGATGGGCCCAAAAATTATTCATATGACCATGTCTTCAGTCACTTGGGATGGCTTTATAATTATATCCTCGAACATCTACATTCTACCATTTGAATTTTGGTAGGTCCTATGAACGTTCTAACAGCGATTATATTAAGCAAGATAAACAATGATTAGGCAACCATGAAAATTTCGGCACAAGTCTTATTGCGGGCTACCTCCAGCGAAGATTAAACACCTCGGAACCCATCATAAAATCATAAAGCATAATCAAACCATAATAAACTCGCTGTGGAGGCAGCTGATGGGAGATGTTTTGAAATATCAGTGACGAATTTGAAAAGAGTGATTTTGTAGAGGTAAATAGTAAGATTGTAGAGATAAATTAGATTGATAAAAGATACCAGTGATACTTCGAAAGAGGGAAAAGAAAGGAAAGTGACAAAAGAAGGAATAGGTACAGACAAAATTAAAAAACACTCAAAATTTAGTAGTACCTTTTCGGTAGTAGATACGTAAAGCCCTGAGAAGTAATGGTCACCACAGCACTGATCAATTGATAATAGAAAATATACAAGTGGGTCCATAGTAGTGAACCAACCTAACCTTTCACATAACAGTACAGTAGTAACAATACAATAGAGACCCTAATAAAAACGAAACTACATCAATATTGTTAAAGGTAAAGGGTCTCCTGTTATAATAGGTAACCCTTTTTGTGAGAGGCATAGACCTGACCTAATCTAACATGGCGAATAATATGAAATTATAAAAACTAATCACAAAACAAGCAAAAGATTGGGCAATAAATTACCGTGGTGAATTATTTGGAAGACTTAATTATTGCTACTGTCAAAGAGGTCACACACCTTTCTCTTCGCTTACCTGCAATTTGGGCGTTGCACACTTGAAATATGTTTGTATCATTGCAGTAAATGAAGGAGCTATTAACACTAATTTGGAAGGAGGCAATGGAAATGGCAAGAAAGTTGCACATACGAGAACCCATTACGGAGAGGATTCACAATCTAATTAACCAGGAAGAAGATGAGCCAATGAAAACGTTCAAAATGCTACATGAAACCGATCCATTAACTCTACACATACTAGCAATACTATTTAAGCTAACTTTTATGAATTCCAAGGCAACATAACTCAAAAGGCCATGCATGTCTAAATTTTACAACACGCCATAGACTTTTATTGGCTAGATCTTCATCTATTTGGATTAGAAAGCGTTCTAGCAGCATCTTCACCTGATGTGAAATATCAAATGTTGATGTTTATAAAATCATCACGATCATACATTAGTATTTATTAAGTCTAGATGTGTGTTGCTAAGATAGCATTTTGTATCTTCTTCACATTCCACGAACAGAAAGGAAAGGTCAATAGAGGTGTTCAAAGGATTTAAGAGGATCTATTACATAGCAAGGAACTTCAAAAGGACATGGCAAACACTAATGAAACATGGACTAGTGTCTCCTTAAAAGTAGATTATAAGAAATGTTATAGATTAAATAAGACAAAAAAGAGAGAAAAGTAAAGAAAGGTAATCATTGAGAAAATTGGAAAGGCTAAATAAACAACAATTCTTACCTAAATGGAGATAAAACAAGGGAAAAGATATCCGAGATTGCAAGCAAACATTCCTAAAGAGATTCCGAAAAGATGGAATATTCATAAAGTTCACAAAGAATCTTCAAAGACCAAGAATAATTCGATGTAGCCCAAGTTGTTATTAAAGATCATTTTGTAATGGACGTTTCAGGTCCAAATGATAACTCACGTTCCAGACAAAACTGTCTTCATATTGCTCTTTCTTTCTCCTGACAGATTAACCCAAAAGGGCTTCAAAAAATAATCTTCCAAGTTGGTTCACTAAAAGAAAGTGATAAATGGAAGCTTGACAATTACCAAAAAGGATAAATTGATTTTCCAAGAAGAAATTTTAGAATTCAATACCCCAAAATTTCTCCTTATTATTGTTAATGACTTAATTGTGAATATGTGACAGTATAATAAAGTATGTAATTGTAAATCATTGTCAACAAGAGCTTTCCCTATGTTTTGAAATAACCTACAGAAAAATATTTCATTGACGAATAGATTAGACATAAATTTTTGCGGATGATCTTTCGTCAAAAAACGGCATCCTCAGAACATTCAAGGGTTAAATGAAAACAAGAAGAGATAGAAAGAATGCATAAATTTTGTTTCCATGTTTTTTTCTCAACCATATGCACGAAATGTCTAATTGAATTCTAAACGTTCAATTCTTTGGGGGCACAACATGCAAAAAAACATGTGAAGTGCAACTTTGAGCTTTGAAAAAATCGTATTTATTAAATGTTTAAGCTCTCCTTCTCACTCTTCCCAGTCAGTCTGTCTTTATCTTTGTTCTTTTTCCATGTGATATCCACACTTAATAAATTTGCAGTAAATCATATCTCGGATTTACCAACAGGTACGCTGCGATTTATTACCATAGCGTCACTTAGGAGTTGAATATTAGGATGCAGTTCTTTTTATTTGTCCGTGTTTCAATTTGTTTTCTGATAATTTGTAGCAGAATGTTAGCGGTCTTTGTGAAGCATTTTTTCAAATGGTTGTCAGTGTGGTCGAATTCTTCTGAGTATCAATTTGACGACTAGCATTTCGCTATGATTCCCTATGAAATGGCAGTTACCGTTACCCTCTTGAGTTGGATTCGATTTATTTTGGATCGAACTCATCTAATAAATGTATAATCATATTGACAAATACTACATAAGAAAGTACATAACATGGAGCATTTGCTTACCTGCTATATTTTTCAAATGTTTGTCAGTGTGGTCAAATTCTTCTGAGTATCAATTTGACGACTAGCATTTCGCTATGATTCCCTATAAAATGCAGGTACCCTCTTGAGTTGGATTCGATTTATTTCGGATCGAACTCATCTAATAAATGTATAATCATATTGACAAATACTACATAAGAAAGTACATAACATGGAGCATTTGCTTACCTGCTATGGCCATCCACGGGTAGAATGTATGGTTCCCTGCCTGTTGATGTAGCTGCGTTCCTACTGCCGCTGGTTGTGATGCCACAGTCCCTGATGAGTTGATGCAGTTATTCCCCCAGGACGTCCGGCCGGTGACGGTTCCGTTCGGACTCGAGGACGGATCACCGGTCGCTACCATGCCAGCCGTATTCGTGTACCCTCGGGAATCTGACGAGGACCGGACGGTCGGATTGGTGCTGCCGGTCGACGTTGCTGATTGCCAAATGTCTTTGATGGATGCGGCCGTGTAGCCGTTCTGGTGACTAGTTTCCACTTTGCAATCTTTTCCAGACGGGGAATAGGAGTTGTTGGCGGTGGCAGATGATTCTGTGTTGTTGGTAGACGGGTAGAGTTTGCAGGCGGTTGTGACGGTAGCATCGTAAGGGCTTTCCTGTGGAGGTCTCGTTTGGTGTAAACTGTGATGGTGGTGATGCTGTGACGAGGCGTAAGGACTCATGCCGAGGCCGATTGGGAAATTTCTATAAGCTTGTGCCACTGCCAGAGAGCTCTGGTCATGATGGTGACTACTGGAGTTTGAACTCTGGTGGTGGTGACTTCCGTAAAAGCCCGTCGGTTCGAAATACGAATTCATCGTTATGCTCGCAATTTTTGATGATTTTTGGGGAACTTGAGGAGACGAAACTTGATGTGATTAGAAAAAAATTAGCGATTGTAATTTATAAAAATAATCGGCGAAATCATTGCGTCACTTCCATAGTGGTCGGTTCGAAATACGAATTCATCGTTATGCTCGCAATTTTTGATGATTTTTGGGGAACTTCAGGAGACGAAACTTGATGTGATTAGAAAAAAATTAGCGATTGTAATTTATAAAAATAATCGGCGAAATCATTGCGTCACTTCCATAGTTGCTTTTTGGTACTGAATTAAAGAAATGGAAAAATTACGTAAAGGTAAATTTGAAAAATGATATTACGAAGTTTAAAAAACGTAAGATTTTAATTTACACAAATAAGAAACGAAAATTTCAGAGATAGCAGAAACTTGAAAAGAGAATTTCGGAAAAACTTTAACCTCTCTCAAAACACGTGCTTCTCTTTTTAGAAATGGAAAAATTACGTAAAGGTAAATTTGAAAAATGATATTACGAAGTTTAAAAAACGTAAGATTTTAATTTACACAAATAAGAAAGCACAATATCCGTATGTGTAAAGTAGTCATAAACCTCCTAGTCCTCATACGAAGATCATAAAATGGTACATAAAAAAGGCAATAAAATGTTTTTATTACCCTCTCGTCATGTTTTTACGAGCTGGCCATTCTTACGGATGTGGTTTGCTGAGGCACAAGACTGCAAAGTCTTTGAGGAAATCAAATCACCTGTTAGTCTCAATGCTTAATGGTTTTTGGGCTGGTTTGGGATGAAGAGGGCGAGGTTCATCAAATTTTATGACTCTTCTTTATTTTTATGGCAATTTTATTACTAGGGCATCAGGTACTGACGATTATGTCTTTATGCTTCTTCTGCTGCGATTTTTATCAATGGATTTCTCCGTTCATTCATGGAACTCTTCTTTGTGTTCAGGCGTACTATTTACGTTTACGTAAATAGTACGTTTACGTAAATAGTACATCTCTGCAAGGAAAACTGATGTGTGAGTGTGACTAACGAACCTATGCAAGACACAAAATTCTTATTTCTCATTGAATCTAGGCATACGAGTAAATTTTATATCTGGATGGGACAAAAAGAGGAATTAGAAAAAGTACCAGACCACGGGGCAGCATTGGTGAAAAGCAGACAAATTTGACAGCAGTACAAGGAGGATTAACTATAGTTTGGCCTTCCAAATGGGGTAATGGACTAATGGCTGACGGGATAGATGAGAGAATCAATTCATTTTTTAAAATCTAAAATGTTAGTTTCACACAGAGTTTCCTGGTTGCCCAATGCACGCTACTTATTACAAATTTCCTCGCATATTGAAATGAGAAACGAAAATTTCAGAGATAGCAGAAACTTGAAAAGAGAATTTCGGAAAAACTTTAACCTCTCTCAAAACACGTGCTTCTCTTTTTGAAATCCGTTATTTTGGCTTTTGAATATCTTTCAGGACTTGGGTGTTTTTTACTGCATCGTTGAAAACACAAATTATTAAAAACAAAATTTGAAAACTATGTAGGTATATTATTATATTTATTTTTTTACGTCTAATTTATGTACTTTGTTATTTTTAAAACATCTATGATAACTCTATTTTCTATTTTATTTTTATCGGTAAGAACACTTGAATATCTTATCACACTGATAAGGGAAAAGACACAAAATTACGTATACAATTTTCGAAAAGTTTAGAGCGAGTTTAATTTTAATATCAGACTAGATTCCAAGATCAATTCTATGTAATATTTTTATTTTATTTTTAGATACTTGAAAAAATAGTTATGATCTCTTAAGATGTATTGTTTGGGGTTGATTAGTATTTTTCACCAGAATAGCCGCAGCATGCTCTACGGACAAGCTACTTTATTCCACGTTTATCTGAATGCATAAAATTCAATTTGAAAAATCACCGGAATTAATTAAACAATAACGGAATTAAAAACAATATCCGATGTCTTGTAGAATGGCAAAAAATAAAAATATCAAAATATCTTAATCACGAATTAATAACAAATATGTAAACACCGAATAGTATTTAAACGAAAACAAGAAGTATTAATAAAAAGAAATTTTACTGCCCAATAAAAAGGTGATAAAAAATTCAAAGTAGCTATAAAAAGATCGTAAACGAAGCTATAAAAAAATCAACGTTAACTACTCGAGTACGGAACTATTTCGAGAAAATAAGACGAGATTTTTATTTTTTCTCGAGGTATTAATAAAAAGAAATTTTACTGCCCAATAAAAAGGTGATAAAAAATTCAAAGTAGCTATAAAAAGATTGTAAACGAAGCTATAAAAAAATCAACGTTAACTACTCGAGTACGGAACTATTTCGAGAAAATAAGACGAGATTTTTATTTTTTCTCGAAAAGAAAAAAATTGAGATGGCTAACGATTATGAGATATTTGAAGAACCGCGCGAAGATCAGGTCGTCAAATAAGTGAATAAAAACAGAAAACAGTGCTCTGAAAAGTATACAGCGGAGTTATCTATCAGTGATTTTATTTTTGAATCACTTTTATTGCGTATTCTCTTTTAACAGGGATTCTGCTCTGAGCATAGTCGCGTGTTATAATAATAATAAAAACCTTTATCATAAAAATAACGCGAAACTTAATACACAACAGAAACGAGACGATAAAAAAGAGAATAAAAAGGAGAAATATAAACGACCAATGAAATTGTAATTCGTTTCAGTGGAACAGCATTTCCCCTCATTTCATTCGTTTTTATAATGTGTTTTCAGAAGCCATTAATCATTCTGCATGGATATCCAGCTGGTGCTATCTGTGCTCACATCGTTCAACTTTTATGATCTTTAGAACAATGTAGAGAACTTGAGAACTGTATGGGAGGATAAAGTCGAGATAGAAAAAAGAACCAGAATGAGATCCTTGTGTTATACCTGCCTTTGCTCAATTTTTTTCTAAGTCTGCCTACCTTTGGCATTATGATGCTTTTGGTATTTGCGAATGAACATAGACCTGAGCCATAATTAAATATCTTTCTAGTTTCTAGCGAAACTTCTTTAAATTGGAGCAAGGAAAACGATTTCAAATGCGCTTTAAAAGTCACAAAAAAAGGGAATTTTAGTTGAGAGAAAAAGTCGTTCCTGAACTACGGCAATAAGCTACTGGAAGAGAGAACAGACAAAAAAAAAAAAACCCCGCAGCCCTTAAAAACCCAGAAAACCGACAAAAGCTGACATAAATCAAGTTCATTTCAAAATTATGTTAATGCTCGAATGAAAAACCAATATAAAAGGAATAGCCAGGTAGGACAAAACCTAAAAAAAGCCATAGAAAAAATCGACAGTCAGATTTGAAAAAATATCTAAATTAGATCTTCCCCTTTTATTTAGAAATTGTTTTCAAGCTTCTGGTTTACTTTTGTTAACGATTTTGTTGTTTCCTCTTTCTTTTCTTACAGGTACCTACCAAGAAATGTGATGATCTTTCAGTCCTAGATGACTGATTTGAAGACTTTGAGAAAGCTAGTGAAGCTCTTACCTACGACTTGAAGAATCAGCAGTACTTCCTATGACCATGAAATGCCTTTAATAGTCATTGTGATCCTCAAATTTTTGCCAAAAAAGGGGATTCCCTCCAGTACAGGTTGTGCTCCAGTCACAATATTCTTACTGGTGATTATGTGGGAGTATCCACATCTGCCGTTCCAGTCACAGTAAGCTGGCTCCCTATCATATCTAATCGTGAAATTTTTTAACTGTTTCGTTGAACGTACTGTGACTTAGCTTTATTTGCCTTATGTATACTCGTAGTGGGAATCGGACTTGAGGAATTGGTGTTGAAGTATCCCAGCTGTCTATTGAAAATTGAAGAAAAATTGTGCTACACAATGTCGTCAACCCAACCAAAAGATGTTCAGTTTCATTCTTACCTGTTACATAATTTATTTTGACCCGAAAGCAAAATAATAAGTCCCCGTGTGAAAGAATCTCCTGAAGTTGACAGTCTCTTTGATATCTTCATCAGAAGGGTCAACATCTTCCTTTTGTGCAAACAAAATCTGCACCCTGCCATCATGCATCCTTATCTGAATCAACCATATCAGGTTTCTCATTGGCTCATTTAAAAAGTATAAAGAGGGATTTATCGAGAAAAAGGTCTGAAAAAGCAACCATAACGTGTAACTCGTTTCAGGTAATTTCAGAAACCATCTTCAAGATGACCTTTTCTCCTACCCTTCCCATACGTTTTTTTTTTTCAACACCTTTGATTATACGAGTTTTTAATGATTTTTATGCTTCTAAACCAATTGTAACGCTCTTTCTATTTGTGTGTTAATCTTTTGTTGCTTGTAAAATATTAGGTTTGGAAATAGGAAAGTGACATCTTTCTTTAATAAAAACGTCTCATAAAGTATGTTTCCCGTCTTTTCTGAGCTGACTTCTGTCATTTGTTTTGAAAATAAAAGCGTACCCCAGGGTAGAAACTGGTGTAAAGGTGCAATTTTCTGAGGTCTCCCTCTGCCAGATTCGTTCACAGATCACACGTTTTGGATTGCATAAGAATTCAATTGAGAATGGTCGTAAAAATTCGGTTCAGTATGGTAACGTTTTCCACAGGTACCAAGAAATGTGATGAGCTTTCAGTCCTAGATGAATGATTTGAAAACTTTGAGAAATCTAGTGAAGCAACTACGACTTGAAGAATCAGCTGTGAATCAGAAGAATTCCTATGATCATGAAATGCCTTTAATAGTCATTGTGATCCTCAAATTTTTGCCAAAAAAGGGGATTCCCTCCAGTACAGGTTGTGCTCCAGTCACAATATTCTTACTGGTGATTATGTGGGAGTAACCACATCTGCCGTTCCAGTCACAGTAAGCTGGCTCCCTATCATATCTAATTGTGAAATTTTTTAACTGTTTCGTTGAACGTACTGTGACTTAGCTTTATTTGCCTTATGTATAGTGGGAATCGGACTTGAGGAATTGGTGTTGAAGTATCCCAGCTGTCTATTAAAAATTGAAGAAAAATTGTGCTACACAATGTCGTCAACCCAACCAAAAGATGTTCAGTTTCATTCTTACCTGTTACATAATTTATTTTTATTATTGTTAATGACTTAATTGTGAATATGTGACAGTATAATAAAAGTATGTAATTGTAAATGATTGTCAACAAGAGCTTTCCCTATGTTTTGAAATAACCTACAGAAAAATATTTCATTGACGAATAGATTAGACATAAATTTTTGCGGATGATCTTTCGTCAAAAAACGGCATCCTCAGAACATTCAAGGGTTAAATGAAAACAAGAAGAGATAGAAAGAATGCATAAATTTTGTTTCCATGTTTTTTTTTTTTCTCAACCATATGCACGAAATGTCTAATTGAATTCTAAACGTTCAATTCTTTGGGGGCACAACATGCAAAAAAACATGTGAAGTGCAACTCTGAGCTTTGAAAAAATCGTATTTGTTAAATGTTTAAGCTCTCCTTCTTTCTCACTCTTCCCAGTCAGTCTGTCTTTATCTTTGTTCTTTTTCCATGTGATATCCACACTTAATAAATTTGCAGTAAATCATATCTGTAACGTTTTATACATTTTTAATAACACTTTAGCTTTAGTGTTAATATCATTTTGTTCATTTTTATATCTTGGAGTATTTACTTTCAATATGTTCTTTTCACGGGAACAAATTGTGTGATTGTGGTAACGACATTGCTGTCAACAGTGTCAATATTTATTTTACGATGCGGTCATTTGATAGGTATCTCATTTCCAATAAGAGTTTTCAACAAATTACGAGTCTTATTGTTACTTATTCAGGTATTTTAGGATTTAGGATAGAATTATAATTATCTAAAGCATGAGCCGACTGATTTAAAAAAAGTCAGTTGCAGTAGAATTACTTTCCTTCTTTTTTTGAAAAATACCCATGTGCAATTGCTCATCATGGTTTTCTTTGAATTCATTCAGATCTTTTGGGATTATTTTGTTGGAAATTCGTTGAACATGATTACGTAGTGTATGGACTACTGATGTTAAAGACTAACGGGAATAAATGAGAGAAGCTCATAAATAATTCCTGATCAAGCCCAAAAATCAGTATCCAAAATTTCAAATCAAAAGAACAATATGGAAAACCTAGCCAATATGACACCAAACAAATCTCTGTGTCCAGTCAATATACCTGTAACGAGGGATGGTAACGTTTTATACATTTTTAATAACACTTTAGCTTTAGTGTTAATATCATTTTGTTTATTTTTATATCTTGGAGTATTTACTTTCAATATGTTCTTTTCACGGGAACAAATTGTGTGATTGTGGTAACGACATTGCTGTCAATAGTGTCAATATTTATTTTACGATGCGGTCATTTAATAGGTATCTCATTTCCAATAAGAGTTTTCAACAAATTATGAGTCTTATCGGTACATATTCAGGTATTTTAGGATTTAGGATAGACTTATATCTAAAGCATGAGCAGACTGATTTTGAAAAAGTCAGTTGCAGTAGAATTACTTGACTTTTTTTTAAAAAAGAATATGTGCAATAGCTCATCATGGTTTTCTTTGAATTCATTCAGATCTTTTGGGATTATTTTGTTGAAAATTCGTTGAACATGATTACGTACATGGTATGGACTACTGATGTAAAAGACTAACGGGAATAAATGAGAGAAGCTCATAAATAATTCCTGATCAAGCACAAAAATCAGTATCCAACATTTCAAATCAAAAGAACAATATGGAAAACCTAGCCAATATGACACCAAACAAATCTCTGTGTCCTGTCAATATACCTGTAACGAGGGTGACACCCACTCCATCAAAATAAACACTTGACACACACCAATTTACGACAGATTAACAAACCATGAAGCACAATATCCGTATGTGTAAAGTAGTCATAAAGCTCATAGTCCTCATACGAAGATCATAAAATGGTACATAAAAAAGCCAATAAAATGTTTTTATTACCCTCTCGTCATGTTTTTACGAGCTGGCCATTATTACGGATGTGGTTTGCTGAGGCACAAGACTGCAAAGTCTTTGAGGAAATCAAATCACCTGTTAGTCTCAATGCTTAATGGTTTTTGGGCTGGTTTGGGATGAAGAGGGCGAGGTTCATCAAATTTTATGACTCTTCTTTTTTTATGGCAATTTTATTACTAGGGCATCAGGTACTGACGATTATGTCTTTATGCTTCTTCTGCGGCGATTTTTATCAATGGATTTCTCCGTTCATTCATGGAACTCTTCTTTGTGTTCAGGCGTACTCTTTACGTTTACGTTTGCCAGAGAGGAGACGGTATTTGGAAGGAATCTCTGCAAGGAAAACTGATGTGTGAGTGTGACTGTGCAAGACACAAAATTATTATTTCTCATTGAATCTAGGCATACAAGTGAATTTTATATCTAAATGGGACAAAAGGAGGAAGTAGAAAAAGTACCAGGCCAAGGGGCAGCATTGGTGAAAAGCGGACAAATTTGACAGCAGTATAAGGAGGATTAACTATAGTTTGGGCTTCCAAATGGGGTAATGGACTAATGGCTGACGGGATAGATGAGAGAATCATTTCATTTTTTAAAATCTAAAATGTTAGTTTCACACAGAGTTTCCTGGTTGCCCAATGCACGCTACTTATTACAAATTTCCTCGCATATTGAAGCCAATTTCTCCCTATGCATCGGAGCCATAAAACGTTTACTAATATACAATTACCTACGGATCTACCAATACTTATTACAGATTTATAGAAACACATTATAAAACTTTGAGAAACTAAATTACATGTTGGTACGGTCTACACTTAGCGCATCGCACGGCGAAACGTTAATGCAATTCCTCCCAAAGCTCTCACAAGTGTATTGAAAGCTTTGCAAGAATCTAACTGTAAAGACTTACCTTTGACCTGGACAGGTCTGGTGAAAATAGGGAGGTTTAATACCTCAGGGCCGAAATTTCTATGGAAAATTGGAAAACAAACTGTTGGTGCAAGAAATCCATATATTCTTCGTAGATAATAGAGAGGAAGAAAAAACTTAGACAGCAAGACAACTGACGGAACTATTTTTCGGTATAGGTAAGTATTGGGCAATCAGCCTTACGAGAGTTATTTCCAGCTACATATTTTGTTTCGCTTATATCGGAGAATATTATCAACCTCGAACACGGGAGTACTTACAAAAGCCTGGTAAACATGAATTAATCTAAATCTAACCTAGAAATAAGCATAAAACTGCAACAAAGCATTGTTAATAAAAGCACACCGACTAATAAAAACACAAACAACTTCAGTTGAAGACCCAAGTTTATGAAACATGTGCTGACATCTAGCGGACTTCAGAAGAACTCGCTGAACTTGTTACAAAGTATCGTGACAATGATGTCCTCAGGGCCGAAATTTCTATGGAAAACAAACTGTTGGTGCAAGAAATCCATATATTCTTCGTAGGATCGTAGGTAATAGAGAGGAAGAAAAAAGTTAGACAGCAAGACAACTGACAAGACTATTTTTCGGTATAGGTAAGTATTGGGCAATCAGCCTTTCGAGAGTTATTTCCAGCTATTTTGTTTCGCTTATATCGGAGAATATTATCAACCTCGAACACCGGAGTACTTGCAAAAGCCTGGTAAACATGAATTAATCTAAATCTAACCTAGAAATAAGCATAAAACTGCAACAAAGCATTGTTAATAAAAGCACACCGACTAATAAAAAACACAAACAACTGCAGCAGTTTAAGACCCAAGTTTATGAAACATGTGCTGACATCTAGCGGACTTCAGAAGAACTCGCTGAACTTGTTACAAAGTATCGTGACAATGATGTTGATGATAATAATATAGCAAACTGCAGCTTACAAGAAAACAAGTTCTTCCCAATGCTGCATTCCATTTTATGTTGGACTCAGAATGCCCACTGGGCAGGGCCTCACGGTATGGGGAAAATGGAAGACTCATGAGGTGAGTCCAATAATCCAGGCGCGAATTAACCAAGTTTGGCAAAGTAAGGGTTACTGAATCATAGCTCTATTTGTAGTAGGTACCTATTTTTATTACAATTTTCTTTTTTTTAGTAATCAATGTGTTTTTCGGGATGTGCATTTGATAAAATGTATTCGGCTACAGCTACAAATAGGTAAGTATTCTCGATAAACCATAGGCCATCCATGGTATTATTTGTTGCCATTAGTAGCTAAAAATCTAGCATTTTTTTATACTTAAAATAGGTCTTCATCTTCTTATGTTAATAAGACTTGTGTACTTACCTCCCGCCAGTCAATGAACTGCAATGTATAGCTTGCAGTAGGTAGAATCTGCAAGTCCAAAGCAGGACTGCGGAGTCACCAGAGGAACGTCATATGTATGAGAATACTGGACACAATGGAAACATCGGATACGATGGACCCCTGAAATCACTTACCTCCCATAGCGTATTGCCCACTATGTAGTATGTATTCCAGTACAAAGTTTATCCGGTGGATAAAAAAAAACTCAAGAAAATGGTCTTAATAACAACAAGATAGATATGTACAAGACCATTGGCTTCAGAACTCGATAGTCTCAGTTTATGATGTCACATTGTCACACAACTTAAAGAGATATTCATAAGAACACTGAAACCGAATCAACTACTTGAGCACCTCTTGGATCCTTCAATAATACTATAGAGATACACCTAATGACGAAAATTGAAGGAATTGGAAATGTTGCTATAAACACCATCACATCAACGTTACTAACGAAAATCGTAGGAAATTGGGAATAGAAAGGAGAACTTTATACATTGAAGAATTTCCTAAGCATACGTTTAAGTTTAAGATGCATAACATCTATTTAGAAGAAACAAAAACAGCAACATGATGTCCAGCAAAATCCAAAACAACACACAAAATCAACTAACCAAACAGAGCAACTATTCTCAGAGAAGAAAAGAAGTCATAAGACAATCTACATAAAGATGTATGAAGTCTCTGGAGCTACAAATTGGTAAGTATTCTCGATAAACCATAAGCCATCCATGGTATTATTTGTTGCCATTAGTAGCTAAAAATATAGCTTTTTTTTTTGTAAATACTTAAAATAGGTCTTCTTCTTCTTATGTTAATAAGACTTGTGTACTTACCTCCCGCCAGTCAATGAACTGCAATGTGTAGCATGCAGTAGAATCTGCAAGTCCAAAGCAGGACTCCGGAGTCACCAGAGGAACGTCATATGTATGAGAATACTGGACACAATGGAAACATCGGATACGATGGACTCCTGAAATCACTTACCTCCCATAGCGTATTGCCCACTATGTAGAATGTATTCCAGTACAAAGTTTATCCGGTGGATAAAAAAAAACTCAAGAAAATGGTCTTAATAACAACAAGATAGATATGTACAAGACCATTGGCTTTGGAACTCAATAGTCTCAGTTTATGATGTCACATTGTCACACAACTTAAAGAAATATTCATAAAAACACTGAAACCGAATCAACTACTTGAACACCTCTTGGATCCTTCAATAATACTATAGAGATACACCTAATGACGAAAATTGAAGGAATTTGAAATGTTGCTATAAACACCATCACATCAACGTCACTAACGAAAATCGTAGGGAATTGGGAATAGAAAGGAGAACTTTATACATTGAAGAATTTCCTAAGCAAACGTTTAAGTTTAAGATGCATAACATCTATTTAGAATTTTAGAAGAAACAAAAGCAGCAACATGATGTCCAGCAAAATCCAAAACATCACATAAAATCAACTAACCAAACAGAGCAACTATTCTCAGAGAAGAAAAGAAGTCATAAGACAATCTACATAAAGATGTATGAAGTCTCTGGAATCTCAAAACAGACCACAATTTGGTCAAATTAAAAAAACACACAACCCAAACATGGCGGGGCCATTGAACTCGAGAAATTCTTTGATTTATAGAGGCAGGTATTCGGAACATTCTTTCGATGATCTCAAGATTCTCAAGTATGTTTTTGCTTTTCAGGCAACTCGAAATTTACTCTATGAATCATTTCGGTTCATTTTCTTTGAGGTTTTGGGGGCTAGACTCTGGATCTGGAGGTTGGTGGTTCGAGTCTATGTCATAAAATTTAGCGTTGTGTATTAAGGGGGGAACGACATTTGTGACACGCATTTGTGTTTAACAAAATTTTATTAAAATTCCTTGTAGAAAAATAAAAAAAAAAAATAAAATAACTTTTGGTCACCAGATTCCGGACATTATTTACTGGTGACACCAATATTGAATTCCCATAATTTGACTTTCCGCCACTGCTGACGTGTGTAACGACCTAAATATTTCAACACCCCCAGTGCCCTCTTCCCTCCTCTCCCCACCTTTCCCTAGCGCACTGCATTGGAAAATCAATACTGATGGGAAGAAAGAAAAGCGTCCTTTCTCTCTCTCTCTCTCTCTCTCTCTCTCTCTCTCTCTCTCTCTCTTTCTCTCATAATATCTGTACACCATGTGTTTTTTCCTCTTTATATTCTACTAGAATTTCCACATTTTCCATCAGAAGAAAATTCTCCCAAAGACATTTATGGCATCTCATATCGTTTCCTTGACATCGAGAAGGCTTTCGACATTTTCTCCTTGAGTAACTCCCCCTGTCTCTCTCTCTCTCTCTCTCTCTCTCTCTCTCTCTCTCTCTCTCTCTCTTGTGAATCTGCTTGACAGTTCTGTCTGTTTTTCTGTCATAACTGACATAATGAAAAATTCCATTCATCATTAAAAATAGCTTTCTAAGAGGCGTGTTTCGCTTTCAAAAATGAATTTACCCCTTCACCGAACGAGTTTTAAATTAGTAAAAATCAAGAACAAGAGAAAAACATGACAATTTGTATTACAGTTAATTTGAGTTTGCTTTTATCATGACTTGCACCATGTAAACCTTTACGGGAACGTGGCATACAAACACGACAAAGTTCTGTAATCCTGGGTCTGCAATTTAAATAATAAATCGTAGACGAAAAGCGTTAGAACAAATTTTACGAGGAGCTTTACAATAATTTTACACAATTTTACAATAACTTTGCACTCTCAGCTTTTCAGGACAGTTTGTGCCAAGTGTAAATAATGTAAACTCTCGGAAAACATATCTCTTGCACACACATAGTGTAGTCGTGAAGTTTATAAGGCCAATTTACTGGCCCGACGCCTGGCCAGACCAATTTTGGACCGATTCCTTTCTGTGGACTTTATTTGGATCCAATTTCTCGTCAACTAAGGCGAAAAAACTCATCAGAAATTGCCTTACTTCCGAAAAAGTCGAATCGAAAATAATCTCATATTCAGTCCATAATATTATTGTTCTGGATGTTGTGGGAGTTAAGACGTATCCGCTAATGTTCAAAGTACTTAACTTGGAATTAGTCGTATGAACCCCCCTGTTTGAGCACAATATGGACTTTATGCAGAAAATATGTAGAATAAGTACAGCACCTATGTGCAAGCCGCACTATACCCACAAGTAGAAGATATTAGTTATGTTGGAAGTACAGGGTTTTCAATACATACAAGAGGAATAGTTGCTTCTTTGGCAAGGAGTCCTGGTTCATTCTGGATTTTTAAAATTTTCAAACTCCAGTTTCGTTTTTTGGAAGCTCTTTAACTTCAGAAAAGCAAGGATAAATTGAAATTAATTGATAGGAATGTCCTTAAAGGAATATCTTTTGGTTATTAAAAAGGATATAGCTACCTACAATACCATTTCTCAGTTGTGATTGGACCCGTGCCCGTTTACAGCGTCTTAACTCTATACCGTGTTTCGGCAAGTGAGCCCTGCGCCACCCTGTAAATGCACTTTCAGAACTTTACCCCCTCTTGACCCCTCGTCGCAGACAGGTACGTGGATAATAAGCCCAGTGTATGCAATTCTCGACCAATTACGCGGACTTTCAACGGAGATTCGGCGTTCCGTCTATCTACTATCGCCTGAACCAAATCATAAGCCTGGTTAAGGTCAAGCGTTTCAATCCTGAATCATGACCGTTTATCGGCAGCGCAATGTAAATTGGCTATTCAACTGATCAGGGGCGAAGGAAGATTGATGGCTGGGACCAAAATCCAAGTTTAATCTTGTTTTCATTTATTTTATTAAGGCCATAAGAAACGTAGGTAGGTATACGGTTTGACCGCGTTTTAAGGCCCATAATTTAAACGCTCAAAAAGAGTTCAAATTTCTCAGGATTTTAGATGTCCACCGAGAGTGCTCAAAATTTGCACAGATATTTTGTAAAATAAGCAGGTCAGAATGTGCTTGGGCCTTGGGCCGGGTTTCCAGACTTTCCAGAAATGTCCGATCCGGCCGCTATCCAGGTCGAAAGTTCCGCTTTTCAGGCAGTTTTATGCGAACAATATAAAGAAGCAAGCTGATGTTATACTGTTCCAAGTACTCAATTTATTCTATTTCATTCTGATCTATTCACTATTCTATTTATTATTTCTGATTCTTTTTATGTATGAAAACCTTTCGTAACCCAAGACATTACATAACGCATAGAGTCACGCTATTTTTTTTTTCATTTCTTTGATTTATCGCCCAATGCTTTTAATCGTGTGTTCATAGAACACGCAGATGAAGACGAAGAAGAAGAAGAAGAAGGAGGAGGAGGAGGAGGAGGAGGAGGAGGAGGAGAAGAAGAAGAAGAAGAAGAAAACGAGATAAACGAGGAAGAGAAAATGAAAAAGAGATCTATCAGTTCTTTTGTTAGTGGATGCTCCACAATTTTATAACTAAATTTCCCAAACGCTCTTTTAATTGGAGCTTTGGGACATTTCCAGAACTAAATATCAGTACGGTTTGACCGCTTTTTAAGGCCCATAATTTAAACGCTCAAAAAGAGTTCAAATTTCTCAGGATTTTAGATGTCCACCGAAAGTGCTCAAAATTTGCACAGATATTTTGTAAAATAAGCAGGTCAGAATGTGCTTGGGCCTTGGGCCGGGTTTCCAGACTTTCCAGAAATGTCCGATTCGGCCGCTATCCAGGTCGAAAGTTCCGCTTTTCAGGCAGTCTTATGCGAACAATATAAAGAAGCAAGCTGTCATACTGTTCCAAGTACTCAATTTATTCTATTTCATTCTGATCTATTCACTATTCGATTTATTATTTCTGATTCTTTTTATGTATGAAAACCTTTCGTAACCCAAGACATTACATAACGCATAGAGTCACGCTATTTTTTTTTTTCTTTTTTTTTATTTCTGTTTGTTTGTTCTCTGATACTCTTCCATTTCTTTGATTTATCGCCCAATGCTTTTAATCGTGTGTTTATAGAACACGCAGACGAAGAAGAAGAAGAAGAAGGAGGAGGAGGAGGAGGATGAGGAGAAGAAGAAAACGAGATAAACGAGGAAGAGAAAATGAAAGAGAGATCTATCAGTTCTTTGGTTAGTGGATGCTCCACAATTTTATAACTAAATTTCCCAAACGCTCTTTTAATTGGAGCTTTGGGACATTTCCAGAACTAAATATCAGACGGCATTCCATAAAATTATAACAAATACTTGAACATAGAGCTCTAATTCTGTTGTTGGTGGATGTCCCAAAATTACCAGATTTTCCAACACGCTCTTTTTACTGGATTACATCTATCAAACGGCATTCCATCAAATGATAATAACAAATACTCGACCATACAGCTCTAATACTTATACCCTGTATTATGTTAAAAAGCAATCCCAAAGATGAACAATAATTGTACATAAATAGCTAATACCTAGGTACATAAATTTATAAATACTCTGGTTGATTATTTACCACTTTTGCGGACCCAAGATATCACCTCATTTCTTAAGCCGCCCCAGATGTGAGAGGAGAAGAGAGAGAGAGAGAGAGGGAGAGAGAGAGGAGAGAAACATTTTGAGTTATTTTTTAATCACAGAATATTCTCTCCTCTAACCATTCGAGAGAGAGAGAGAGAAAAGTAAAGTAAGTACTTTTTCACACTAATTTTAAAAATAATCTAATATTCAGTCTAAAGAAAGCTACATGTTCTACTGATACTACAGGAAATATGACATCTCCACCAATTTTCAAAATGTACTTTTTCACACAATATTGAAAATTAGTGGAGATGTAACTCTTACAATATCAGACGTTCAACTCTTTTCAGAGAGCACCTTAATTATTGATTCTCACTATCATCATAAATAAATGGTCTCGTAAATTGAATCAAATACATATAGAGTTCGATGAATTTGTCTGAAGCAAAGGCTTGAAATAAGCTCTTTGACACCTTGCTTTAAAAAACAGAAAATCTCTTAAATCAACAGCTTCAAACTATCCAGACTCACAATCTCCATCAAATCTTCATTAAACTTCAAACGGTTCTGACTAAATTGCCTGATTGCACATGGGTGTACCTTCGGTGGTTCTGGAAAGTAGTTAACTCAAACGCCTTATTATTCAACAGGATCTTCTCTCCGAAATTAGTTTCAGTCCTCACAAGCGCACAACTCATGAATCAACTAAAATCACCATGCTCATTGGTCAGGCATGCTGGACAGCCGAAAAGTTGTAAATTAGATGCCCATAACTATAATTTAAAACTCGATTTATTGGAATTTATTGCCGTTGTAGAGTGTACATGTGTGCCATAGACTTTACTAATCAGGGAATACGTTTTATTTATGTAGTGTGAAAATAACTGGCTTCAGTATATTATTGGAATGGAATAGCTCTAAGACCGATAAGGTCAATGCTTTCAAACCTAGCACACATCACGCCTGTGTCTTTGAAATGATTGTTTCTGCAGAGAGCACCTTTCCCTTAGCCTTTCTTCAGATTTTTCTTTCCTCCTAAAAATCATGAGCATAAAGGCCATTTCTTACAGGGTGTAGTTCTTTGGAAGTGCCAGGCCCGTCGATTGCAAATGCACAATGGCCAACACGAAAAAAAAGCTCCACAGTGTTCCAGCATTGAGCATGGAGCATGTTTCTAGCAATGAAGCATGTTCTAGGATTCAGGAATAAAGAATATTTATTAATCACCTCTACACACAAAGAAAGCATCAGCTCCTGCTGACTGTGGAGATGGAAAAGGATTAAAACTATTGAAAAAAAAAAACTTCCAAAGAAAAGATAAAAAAACAAGAATTTTTCAAGAACTAAAGAGAGATTTGAACAAGCCCTTAAGGGACCTTAAACTTAGCTCTAGATCCCTCTTAGGCCCAGCTCTAGGTCCCTTAGGCCTAGCTCTAGATCCCTCTTAAGCCTAGCTCTAGGTTCTTCAGGCCTAGCTCTAGATCCCTCTTAGGCCTAGCTCTAGATACCTCTTAGGCCCAGCTCTAGGTCCCATAGGCCTAGCTCTAGATCCCTCTTAGGCCCAGCTCTAGGTCCCTTAGGCCTAGCTCTAGATCCCTCTTAGACCTAGCTCTAGATCCCTCTTAGGCGTAGCTCTAGATCCCTCTTAGCTTTAGGTCACTCAGCTTTAGGTCCCCTAGAACCAGCTCTAGAGCCCATAGGTCCACTTCTAAGTCCCTAGACTCGAGTCTAGATCCCCTAAAACCAGATCGAGAGCCCACAGGTCCACTCCCTGTCCCTGGACTCCCTGGGGACTCTGTGGCAACAGTTTGGCCACCTCTCCTCGTGATGTATTTCCATACATCGCTCTGGCTGGTCTTGTCATAGCCTCGAAGCGTAGGATGTAATATAAATCCTCATGGAAGAATTCCAACAAATCCAACTCACACCTCTTCGTAATCACTAGTTCTCCTAGATCGGAGGTACAGGGTTCTATTTTAGAAGCGAGAAGACTGTTTGTACATTTTACACCATGTTTCAAACGGGCGACATATTTTCTGGTCGAGCCACAAATTTATAACCCAAGTTAAGCTTACTTTGTGTGGTGCATTTTAGATGCCGAGAAGACTGTTTATACATTTTACACCATGTTTCAAACGGGCGACATATTTTCTGGTCGAGCCACAAATTTATAACCCAAGTTAAGCTTACTTTGTGTGGTGGGATCATGCCATATCTGAATGTGATACATTTATCTCTTCTACATGGAGAGGAAATTTATGTTGTGAGATACTTACCTATGCGAAATCGGAGTACCTGATTTGTTGAAGCTTGAAGCGCTTACCTGTGAAAATAAGAAAATTGAAAAGATTAATAAAGTTTTGTTTGTTAGGAGTTAGGATGTACCTTAGGATCGGCTATTATTTAAATTAAAATCTGTATAGGCTAGTTCTATTTTGATCATTCTTATGTGGTTTTCACAGAATTCTAAAGTTACATACCTGTGAAAATAAGAAAATTGAAAAGATTAATAAAGTTTTGTTTGTTAGGAGTTAGGATGTACCTAAGGATCGGCTATTATTTAAATTAAAATCTGTATAGGCTAGTTCTATTTTGATCATTCTTATGTGGTTTTCACAGAATTCTAAATTTACCTTCTGGTCTATAGTGCGGTCCATTAGTTTGCTATTTAAATGAGAAAAGGAGGAACATTACGAAACTTGAAATAAATCCCCTAAATTTCTTACAAAAGATACACCACAGACTACTGTGAAAGATTGAAAAATGTACAAAGATTTTAAAAAATAAACTAAACGACAAAACAAACCGTAACCCATCCGAACTTAACCAAAGTTGTAAATGAAAGATTGAAAAATGTACAAAGATTTTAAAAAATAAACTAAACGACAAAACAAACCGTAACCCATCCGAACTTAACCAAAGTTGTACTGAATTAAATATCCAAAACGAAGAGAAAAAGCATATAATTTTCAACAGAAATCATAATATAAACAAGTAAAAAAAAAAGAAACATACAAAGCTTGTTAAATGTAATGTTGGGCTATAACGTGGCACATTTATTTCAAATATCATACATTTTACGAGCAACAATGTTGAAGTCAAGCATCCTCCATGCTTGAAAATCCCGCGCCCGGTGTAAAAACATAACCTGAAATTGAGCAAGCTGCAAGTAACTTTGTATTTGTTGAGGTGAGTTTTCCGAGGGAATTTTTCCCAAATCCGAGTAGGTATTTTTTACTGAAAATTAATAAATTCTACCTTATCAAAATATCAATGAGAAAATAATTTTAAAATTAATGTGTTGTCCATAAGAAGAAATAATTTGCAAATCCATCATCAAGTTACAATTTGGACAGGAAATTCTCAAAATAAACCAAGTTCCGAAAAGTGTCATTTCCAAGTTGTTTTTAGTCCGTCCTTCCTTCATTATTACAATAGTAATAAAAAGGTATAAGGGACGGACTATTGTATTCGCTTCGGTGTCGTCTGGCCGAAAAGTGTCATTTCCAAGTTGTTTTTTCCTGGGATTCTATCAACATCGTTGTGTGTGTGAATTTCAATGTTTCCCTTATCTTCATTGCTTTTTACCCATGATGCTTTGATAAAGAACGAGAGAAGACGACAAAGATTTACTGAGAATAAAAAAAAAGAAGTAGGGTGAATGAAGAAATGAAAAAAATTAATGGCCGATGTTCAAAATGTTGCTCTTGTGCGCATGGCCAAGTTTGTAGCATCGGAGGAGAAACACGGAACGTTTTTGGCGGCTTTTTACGATCGTGTTTTATTTGGATTTTTATTCGTTTTATGTGCTTTTTATATCGTTTGTGTTCATTATTTTTATTGCTAGACACTTCTACAACTCAATTAGATTAGGTTGAATTGCATAATTTATGTCAAATAAATAAAACAAGTAGAATGTGGGCATTGAACATTTTTTTGCATTAGAATTGCTTGGATTTGTCCTTGATAGGTTGTACCCAACAGAAATTTTGCTTTAGAAATGCCAATTTCTTGTAGTTTGAGTACCAATCTCTGAAGCACTTGCACGAATAGGTCAAAAAGCGTCAAACGTACAGCATTTGTAAGCCATAACGCTTCAAATTGACTGACTACCCAGCAAAGTTTCCAACGTACTTTCACAAGGAGCCCGCGAAAGATTTTTTCTGCTTTTCTTTTTTATAGGTACATAAAAAATTAGATTTTGGGTGGAGCTGAGACTGCTAGGGTAACGTAAGAAGTCGTAACTCATTGCGTGTTTTTTAATCGAAAATCTTGTGCACATTTTTACCTTGACGTTATTATTTTTACTTTCCTTATTTCACGTTCTTTTTTTTTTATACTATTGGATATAGGTACCTAGGACCATCTATCCTTTCTTCACTCTCTTTGAAAAGGGTAAATTTCGTTGAGCTGTTCAGCTTTTAGTAGGGCGGTAGGGTCTCAGTTTCAAGTTTTCAACTTCCACAGGAAAATTTGCATGATATCCTTATTGATTTTGTATCATCTTTATCAGTTTTTCGGACACTCCTTGGTCGTTTTTCTCCTTTCAGACCATTGTTCCTTTTATCGTTGATATCCTCTTTAGCCTGATGATGTCTTTTTAGAACTGTTCATGAAACCTAACCTCGGTGAACAAAAACTGCATAAAATAAAATATACAATTATTGCGTTATAATAACAGATGAAAGTAGTGAGATAACTACATAAATATATCTAGTTAACCCTGAAGACGACATACGAGAATAAGATACAACTCCCGTAGACAGCTTGGAAATGCGGATATCAAATATTATCAAAGCAGAATGTACATAGTAGCAAAGAAAAAATCACCACATCAATCGTACAATGAGCTATTCCACACCAATGTGACCTTAGTTGAAACAACAAAGACAATAGTGACTGTAGACAATCTAGTCAAAGTTATATAAAACATAGATAGACACTTCTTTTTATAATTTCTTCATTTACTATTTACAGTTTTCTCTCTAAAGTTTTTAATACCTACTTTCTATAATGTTTGGTTACATATTTTACTATCTTTACATTTACTTTTACTTGGAGAGGGATTTTTTTCCATTTTCTCATCTGTCTTTCCTACACTGTTCACATTCCATTTCTCTCCCCATTTTTTCGCCTTTATTTGAATTAAATCTCCCTGAGGAATTCTGTTTTATCCCTCTCCTTTCCTTTATCTCTTTCTCATCCTCCCTTCTTCGATCACTCTTTCAATAACCCCTCTTTTTCCCACTCTCCCTTCTCTCCTCTTTCTTATCTTTCCATTTCCTTCCTCCTCCTCCTCCTCCATTCCTTGCCTTTCTTTTCGCTCAACTTTCTTTATATATTTTTTTATGTCTTGCAAAGTTACATATATATATTTCCCGTTTTATATTATTCCCCGGGAGCTTATGGGGATGAATTTCAAATGGGGATCAATATAACATTACCTGCCCCTCCTATCTCTCATTTCTTCCCTTTTCCTCCCCTTCCTTTCCCTCTTTTTCCTTTTTTTTAATGCTTCACACTTCCCCCTATAATCTTCATCTCTTTTATCCTATTTTTTATATTTTCTCAAGTTATGCTATCTCTCTCCCTCCCTCTCTTTCTCTCTCTCTCTCTGTCTCTCCCTCCCTCTATCTTTCTCTTTCTTTCTATGCGTATTGATTTGTTTAATTTCTGTTTATAAAAAGTAGTTGAAGTTTTCAAATGCTATATTAATATTTTTTGTCTTTTTATCTAATTCTTTTGTAGGAACTCCTTACGACTCTTGAATATCTTTTCTTCGTTTTCTTCTTCTTCTTCTTTTGTGCTCGTTGCGGATAAAAAGTGCAGAAAGTATGAAGGATTATAATGATCTATATTTATTTTTATATTAACCAAAAGTTTTCCTAATATTAATGTCTGTGAAGTTTTCATTGCAAGGGGACTCGTATTCTCGTTCTCCAGACAAGTCTTTCTGGAACAATGCCAGATTTTCTGCTCCTTTTCTGGGACTATGACAACGTATGCTGTAATTGCAAGGCAGGATGCAAATTTAAGAGGTTTGGTTTCTCTGTTAATATTATTCCTTTTTATAAATACATAGTTATTGTTAAGTTTTCTTTTAATGTCTTTTGTGGTCGCTCAGAAGGTTGGTTTTGAATTTGGAGGAAGATATAAAGAGGAAGAGCAACAGACTTCAGGAGAATCCCAGAAAAAGGAACAAGAAATCTCTTTTCGCCAATCCTTCACTTTCTTCATTCCCCATTACTTATTATCTTTTGCGCCACTGCTGACAGCTGAGGTTAAAAGTTCAATCATCCACCGAAGTAATTGCAAAGTAACCAGGTACATCTAGTTTCGTTTAGCCAATGTTCAGGTGAGCAGGTACAAAAAGTACCCACCAACATCTGTAATTATCTGAAGAAAGAAGAAGGAGAAGAAGAAAAGAACTCTTCCTTACATCATGTATACGCGCCATTTTAATTAAAGGTCAGTTTATGCACTCTTCCTTAGATCATGTATACCCGCCATTTTAATTAAAGGTCAGTTTATGCAACATTAATGTCTTGTGGAAACAATTATTGTGATTAAAATAAATAGCACTTTAGAACCAATTTTGATAGAGGACCGGTGGCCAATGTGGGGACCGTAAACATTTGGTACCCCAACTCATTAGACATTAGGTGATTCTTTATCCAGATTTCATACGTATTGAAATTTCAAAAGTTATAGGTAGTTGATCCTTTGTTAGGTATTGTATTTTAGTTTTTGCCTCTTTTGCCAACCAAAAGAGCAACATCAGGAGTACGCTCCCTCTACGGCACAGCGCGGCTACCCAATAATTTTGGGAAATATTTTATATAAGTTTTAATTAATACCTAAATAAAATAATATTGAAAAAAAAACTCGTCTTGACATCAGGAATAGGTTACCTAAGAAATTCCCTCATGGATTCCTCATAAGGTAATGTTACACCAAGTGCGCATTGTTTGCAAACGATGCGCGCTTGGTGTAACATTAGCTATAGAAGCACCATTTTCAAAATGGGCCCAACAAAACCGAGGTTCCTCTACAAATCTCTCACTAATTTAAGTGAAGATAAATTGAAAATGGTCGAGGTACGAAAATGATGAACGATTTACGCAAATTCGCGGATCGCGGAATCGCGAAATTATCTCTAATTATTCGCGAATTAAAGTGAACCACATCCTCTATCTTCAAAGCGATGGCGAGACGTTGAAAAGTCAAACGCTCGAGCGGTTTAAAAGTTAAAACAAGTGGATCATTTTGTAAAACATGTGATTAGAGATGGGCTGAAAGAAACACGTGTTTTTTGGCCTTTTATGTAGGCAATTTCAACTGTTGGCATAATGAGAGTTTTTAGTCGTAACCGACAACTTTTGACGAACCTTACTCAATGGTCTGGGTGCCCTTGCGGTCAGATCTTATCTACCTTTATCTTTTTCAAATTTCAGTAACGGCTCTTACCTTGTTAATATTTGGAGCTACTACATATAATGACTATCTCGGTGAAATCTCAAGCGACCTGAAACATGGGTACATTACCATTCTCAAACCATCTCGTCTTCTTCAAGAAATCGTTCCACATTGATCTGAATCTTTGGCATAACACCATCTTGAGCTAGACCACTTCTTTGCGGTTCTCATTTTAGAAGACGGAAACCAGCGAACAACTCCAAATTTAGCAAACATGGAAAAAAATATACAAATGGAAAAAAAAAACACGCACAAAATATTCAGAGCACAGAACAGAAATAATGTTCAAACGAAACTAAAAACGCTGCAGCCAACAAAACATGGAAAAAAAAACATTAGAGGCCTAACCAAAAGCAGAGAACAAAGGGAAATCTACCCACAATGAGCTTGTTTTGGTACCTCTATGAAACATAACCAAAATAAACTATAAACAATGGAAGACAAAGAAGGGTATGAGCGTGGTAAATTGATAAAAAACTAATAAATCAAGGAAGTTGATCAAAAAATACATAAAAGAAAATACTGTAACAATAAAAAAAAATATTACACAACCCTTGAGCCCCTTCGGACTTGAAAACCCGTTTCGTCCTCAGATGAAGATTTCTCCTAAGCACGGTATCCTACATAGTACTTACAGAACTTACCAGGGAAGAGCTTCAATATTTTGTATTACAAAGTAAGACCGTAGAAATAAGAGACATTGAAGTTACATAGAACTATGTAATAGACTTTGAAAACCCCTTCGATTAAGCTTCTCTATTCTTCACCAGATTGGCTATGGCTATAATTATTATAACATGTAGAAGGACTTGACCTGAAGACTGAATAGATATTATCCTGATCTACCAGGCAAATATCTACACAGTGGACCAATGTGAACCATAGATCAACCATTAGATCATCTGGATAGGTACATATTACGGACACTGTTTTTTTTCCATCGTTAAAGGAGAAAAAAAAACATTTCCATCCAGACTTTTTGTCCAGAAGGATTCAACCAGCACTCGCAATCCGAGCAAACCTTTAACTGGACAAAAAACCCTTTGAAAAGATGTAAAAAGAGGAAGACTTTTTCAAACAATCATCGAGGAAGAATGAGGAAAGATTGTTTTTGTTTAATCCTTCATTTGGCCTTGATAGTGAATATTTTTTTCATTTTTTATCGGAACGAGGTATCAAACATCAAGCATTTTTCACCCCTTCGCTTTTAATGATTTTCAAATATCCCTTCTTTGCATACCGTTCCTCGAGAAAGCCTACTTCGAATGAAATTAGAGTCTAGAAAAACAAACTTCGGACCTTAAGCCATCAAATTTTGTCTGAGCTATTGCTCATTTTTTTTAATTTAAAATTTTCAGGCTTTTCTTTTTTTATAATTACCTAGTTATTTTGAGTGCAATTCTTTAAGTTCACAGGTAATTGTTTTCTTCACTTTAGAAGCTTCGACAAAATATGCCTTTCCAAAGACAAGGCTGTTGTAACTCAAACCTTAAATACCAACTGAGTCCAAACACTGCCAAGTCCTTAACTCATATCTGCCTATTAATAAAGAACGCTTACAGTGTACCATCCAGATATAACTCTTATAACCTATGAAATATTATAAAAGATGCTAGCATCCATAACTTCAGAACCTTAGCTCTAACTGCTAACTCACTAACTCTAAAGCCTAGTACCCACTGGAAACATTTAAATTGTTTCCCAATGTTTGCGCAATTGTTGCGAAATAAATGTTTCAAATGTTGAGCAACTTTCAACAATTACATACTAAAAGCCCAGAAAAATGTTTCAGGAACAAGTCTGGAAAAGAAAAATGTTGCTGGATTGTTGCATAAACATTTCTGGATTGTTGAGAAACAATGTTTCTCATAAAAAATGTTGCTGGTGGGAACTAGGCTTTTAACTTGGTTGAAATTATAGCATCTCTTGAATTCAACCCGTAGCCACTGGACTAAATGAAAGGATTCTGTGTTCTATGTACGCCCGAAGCGAAAGTGCTGTAATTGCAATTACCTATTATTCACTTGTCTATACTTTATACTTATCATCCAAGGGGTAAACCCACCTTGGATTTTTCTATTCTGAGCTTTGCAAGGGTTTTCACAGTTCTAACGCCTTCTTTAGTATATTCCATAAATAATATTACCTAGATGTCTATATATTTGTTGAGTTAATGAGCTAGAGATACTATTGAAGCCTCGTTATAGACTTTCTAGTGGAGATGCCAAAACTCCAAATTCACGCACAGTTCCAATTTAAATTGTTTTCCACTTTCCAGTTATGAAATTATTATTATTATTATTATAACAGACCTATTATACTCCAAATTCATATTATTTTTAAAATAAATATTTTTTTAAAACCAGTTGACTTACTTTTGTCACATTAAAATGAAATCACTCGTAAGTTAAATATGTTTTCGTTGATCTAAGCAACAATCATAATTTACAAAACCAAGATTCATTTTGCAACAATGTAAAATGAAGATCATTTTGCGACATCAGTTGACCAATGAACAAGCTTACATTTGCTATTGGTGCACACTTGGCAACCATTATTGCAACGTTGTCAGAGCGTGGAAACAAGATGGCATCTATACAGATAGTTCGGCGCGTTCCCGCTTGAAGCGCTTTGAATGTTTCTGCAGTGAGCTTTTGCTTTGTAGTACTATTCTGTGTATTGCTATAGATCTAATTTTTCTAAAGGTCAATGGTTTTAATTGATTTTTACAGATTTATGTCCAATTTTATTCAGCTAGAAAGCAAAATCACCATCATTTCCTATAGGTAATTGATGCCGTGTCGTTATAGCCTTTTGAGTTGACTGTAGCTGCCAAACTCCATCCCTATTATGATATCTTCAAAAAATGATAATTTAGATATATAATAATAATAATAATAGACTCTTGAGTGGAAGGCAACGACTAGGCGAGGTTAACGCCTTAGGCGTTCTCTACCACCTAACCCTTAGATATATTATTGATTCTCACTATCATCATAAATAAATGGTCTCGTAAATTGAATCAAATACATATAGAGTTCGATGAATTTGTCTGAAGCAAAGGCTTGAAATAAGCTCTTTGACACCTTGCTTTAAAAAACAGAAAATCTCTTAAATCAACAGCTTCAAACTATCCAGACTCACAATCTCCATCAAATCTTCATTAAACTTCAAACGGTTCTGACTAAATTGCCTGATTGCACATGGGTGTACCTTCGGTGGTTCTGGAAAGTAGTTAACTCAAACGCCTTATTATTCAACAGGATCTTCTCTCCGAAATTAGTTTCAGTCCTCACAAGCTTACAACTCATGAATCAACTAAAATCAGCATGCTCATTGGTCAGGCATGCTGGACAGCCGAAAAGTTGTAAATTAGATGCCCATAACTATAATTTAAAACTCGATTTATTGGAATTGGTATGGAATTTCACCCTCAATATAATTTGAGACTTTGATCACAATAATTATTGTAGTATCCTACTGCTGGGATAAAGAAACTCTTTAGCCCTATTCGAGCAGCATAAATAAGCACTATTATTTATATATTTCTATCGAAGTGTGTGCAATATGTGTTTCATATGCATTATAGAGCTCTTTTACAATTTATACACATCAAAGAAAATGTTAGATCCAGACCGAGGTATGGAATTTTACCCTGAATATAATTTGAGAATTTGATCACAATAATTGTAGTATCCTACTGCTGGTATAAAGAAACTCTTTAGCCCTATTCGAGCAGCATAAATATTAAGCACTATTATTTATATATTTCTATCGAAGTGTGTGCAATATGTGTTTCATATGCATTGTAGAGCTCTTTTACAATTTATACACATCAAAGAAAATCTGTACATCATGGATCAATAATAATTTTGTTTTATACTGTACAGTACCTCGAACCATTAAGTTAACGATCGTAATGTCTCTATAAGAGAAGTTAGTGGTAAGGAATGAATTTATTTTGTTTGTTATATGGGTGATAAAGACTGTTTTGTCTATTTAATTTAACCGTATAGTGATGGTTCAGATAAGATGGTTCAATTATTGATACCTATATCCTGAGATATTTCCAGAATGCTCTTTTTTGACTTGGGCCGCAATCCATCTGATAGTGTAGTTCCCATTAATATTAATAGTAAGATCAATAGATTAATGATTTGTGAGATTTTTTTGTCCAAGAATATATCAAAACGAATATTTGTAACTTGATCTTCATTAGTGAATTCAGGTAGAATTTTTAATTGTTCTCTGTTTTTGGTTGCCGAAATTTTGACTGTTGCTCAAAACATCAAAGAATTCATTACATTGCCCGCAAAGTATGTCAATGCCGTGAGCCGTGACAATATTTAGACCACTTCAAAATCATCCGACCAAATGGGGTTCAATCAAATTCATTTTTTTGTTGTCTCACATTTTTGCCCACACGCCTCCTATTTTGGGAGCTCGTTGGTCTTTTTTATGTGCTCGTTGAAATCAAAACCTCGGACATCGTTCATAACGTACTTATCTGCTTCGCCCGTCTTGCTTCTCCTAGTGTAATTAATATCCACCGTATATCCTGGGCTTGACCCTATGGACTTTTTTCTCGAGTGCAATTTATTTACTTGTGTATAGCCCACAGATTTTTTTCCTTTTCGAAAAGAACTTCGTTAATTCTGGTCGTCCATAAATCTTGCCAGTGGGCGAGAACCTTAGACCAGTCATTGCTGGTCACACCTTAATACCTGATTTATATTTAACATGCAAATACAATATATAGGGAAGAAATATTGTATCACATACACGAAACATGTTGTGCATGTGGTTCTCTAAGTGTATAAAATATTGTCTCTGTACTTTTAGCATGGAGAGATAAGTGCTAGAGGATTGAACAAACACACCACCAGAGCTTTGGACAAATACAGTGTAACTTATTGGACTTTGCCATCTGTGCAAATTGTTGGATTGTATGGAAAACCATTACTTCACATTATTTTGTAAGTAGGGTGTGAAGTAAAAACTCGTTTTCCTTACAAACCACAAACCATTCAATCTTATAATTAGAATGTAGTATCTGTACAAAATAATAGTAAAAAGTGATGCAAGAGTGGAAACTGGAAACTTAATAAATGACCGTTAAAATATTACAAATTACGACAAAACATCAGAAAATCACTAAATCAAGACACAAAAAGGAAATTGATGAAGAAATTAAAATAGCTTACAAAAAGGGATCATTCTAATATTAGGTCCCAACTGTAGATTTAAAACCAAAGACACACAAATTGGAACTTGGAATTAGTCGTATGAACCCCCCTGTTTGAGCACAATATGGACTTTATGCAGAAAATATGTAGAATAAGTACAGCACCTATGTGCAAGCCGCACTATACCCACAAGTAGAAGATATTAGTTATGTTGGAAGTACAGGGTTTTCAATACATACAAGAGGAATAGTTGCTTCTTTGGCAAGGAGTCCTGGTTCATTCTGGATTTTTAAAATTTTCAAACTCCAGTTTCGTTTTCTGGAAGCTCTTTAACTTCAGAAAAGCAAGGATAAATTAAAATTAATTGATAGGAATACCCTTAAAGGAATATCTTTTGGTTATTAAAAAGGATATAGCTTACCTACAATACCATTTCTCAGTTGTGATTAGACCCGTGTCCGTTTACAGCGTCTTAACTCTATACCGTGTTTCGGCAAGTGAGCCCTGCGCCACCCTGTAAATGCACTTTCAGAACTTTACCCCCTCTTGACCCCTCGTCGCAGACAGGTACGTGGATAATAAGCCCAGTGTATGCAATTCTCGGCCAATTACGCGGACTTTCAACGGAGATTCGGCGTTCCGTCTATCTACTATCGCCTGAACCAAATCATAAGCCTGGTTAAGGTCAAGCGTTTCAATCCTGAATCCATGACGGTTTATCGGCAGCGCAATGTAAATTGGCTATTCAACTGATCAGGGGCGAAGGAAGATTGATGGCTGGGACCAAAATCCAAGTTTAATCTTGTTTTCATTTATTTTATTAAGGCCATAAGAAACGTAGGTAGGTATACGGTTTGACCGCGTTTTAAGGCCCATAATTTAAACGCTCAAAAAGAGTTCAAATTTCTCAGGATTTTAGATGTCCACCGAGAGTGCTCAAAATTTGCACAGATATTTTGTAAAATAAGCAGGTCAGAATGTGCTTGGGCCTTGGGCCGGGTTTCCAGACTTTCCAGAAATGTCCGATCCGGCCGCTATCCAGGTCGAAAGTTCCGCTTTTCAGGCAGTTTTATGCGAACAATATAAAGAAGCAAGCTGATGTTATACTGTTCCAAGTACTCAATTTATTCTATTTCATTCTGATCTATTCACTATTCTATTTATTATTTCTGATTCTTTTTATGTATGAAAACCTTTCGTAACCCAAGACATTACATAACGCATAGAGTCACGCTATTTTTTTTTTTTTTTTTTTTTTTTTTTTTTTTTTTTTTTTTTTTTTTTATTCTTTTTTTTTTTTT